>NC_056728.1:1217321286-1217463786 GCF_019279795.1 Protopterus annectens | reverse complement strand
ATTCATCAATATTATTATATTGCTATAGAACATCAGGATACAGGTGGTAATAGATATATTTTCAACATTCTGTATTCTGATATATGGTTTTAAGTCTCAACCATTCCATTTCAGACATTAACTTATCCAGCATTACCTTCTCTATTTTTTCCACTACATGAAAGTAGACGTAATGGTCTATATGACTCTGGGTCTGTCCTACTCCCCTTTCTTTTAAAGACAGATTTAATAAGTGTATGTCTCCAGTCTTGAATAATTCCCCTATATTTATATGACCTAGTAAATAATAAATATAATGGTACTGTAAGTTCTTGCTGAAGTGTTCTTAGGTCATTATTACTAATTCTGTTTCTTCCCTGTGCTTTGTTTGGATCCAGTTTGCATAGTTCTTTTTCAAAATAATCTAATCTGATTTCAGTATCTGAGGCTACCTGGATGTAACTAGGAAAATGTATCACCCCCTTTGTGGAGCCAACATTTTTTGTTTAAGATTTTGTAAATATATCTATAATCGGTTGTGTCTGTGAATAAATTTTAGAATCTACAAACAGTTTATCAGTGGGTATGTCTTTACTCCTTCAACATCTTATGTATCTATAAAATGGTTTCCTATTATGCACGATATCTTTATATATATATATATATATATATATATATATATATATATATATATATATTTTTTTTTTTTAAATTTTCTTGATCTTGTTTCACATTATGCTTGTTTTTTTTTCAGTTTTTACAGTTGTAGTTTGACCTGTTTTCCATTTCTTAGGTTCATAGGTTGATACTAGGCTTTCTGCCCTGGGGCATTTATAAGCCTAGCCAGAGTGTGTTTGGCTTTCACCACCCTTTTAGATTAGTAGACTGTGCCTTTGAATAGTAGGTCACAGAAGATAGCCCTTTTAAGGTTAGTTTACTGTGCCTCTGTCTAGCAGGGACACAGAAGAGATCCCCGGGGTAAACTTACGATCTCCCATCGACTCGTCAAGATTTCTCTTGAAGAGGGTCAGTGAGGGGCTCTGCCTAACTTGGACTGGGATTTTGTTCCAGAGTGAGGGGAGCCTCTGGGATATGAATCTGTCCCTCCAGCATGTCCTATTTATTTCTGTGCTGAGGTTTAAGTCCCTGGAGCGCGTAGCTCTAAGGGATTTGGATTTCTTGAGGTGGAGCATGTTCATTAATTCTGGGTTGGGCATGGCTTTATACGTCAGACACAGATCGCCTCTGAGTAGGCGGTAGGCAACTGAGTACAGCTGGAGTTTCTTTAGCCGAACTGCATAGGGCATCTGTTTGAGTCCCTTGATCCTCTTGGTGAGGTACTTTTGGGGTCTTTCCAGTTGCTGCAGGTGTTGGGTAAGGTACATCCCAAATGGGGCATTGTATTCAATTATGGGCCTGATGAGTGATGAGTAGAGGGGCACAATGACCTCTCTTGATCTAGATGTGAATCCTTTCATGATAAGGTGGGCTATATAGAAGGTCTTTCTAACTACTTTGGCAAAGTGTCTACTTGGGTCCCCAAATCCCTAATTACTTCTTCCGTACTTAATGGATTACCACCTATGTGGTAATTTGTGGGCACTTTGTTTTTCCCAAAGGGGATGACTATGCATTTTTTGGCATTTAGCTTTAGGCCGTGGCTCTGGCACCAGTTGTCCGTCTCTGTGAGACCGTTTTGGAGGATGCTTGTGTCAGCCGGAGAGTAGATTATGGCACCCAGTTTGCAGTCATCTGTGAACTTGGTCAGCCATAGTCCTCCCGTGTTAGCCTGTACCTCAGAGAAATATATATCGAACAAGAGAGGTTCCAGGACTGAGCCTTGTGAGATGCCACCTGTAACTGGTTTAGAGTCTGACATGGCACCTGCAATTCTGATCATGTGGGTTCTATCCCTGAGCCAGTTTGCAACCCATCTTGTGACATAAGGGTTGATATTTAAGCTGGTGAGCTTATTTATGATGCCCAAGTGGGGTATTGTGTCAAAGGCTTTTCCGAGGTCCAGGTAGGCTGTGTGGACTACCTTCCCTTCATCTATGGCCCTGGTAACTGTTTCAAAGAAGTCAACCAGGTTCAAGAGGCAAGATCTGCCCTTAACAAAGCTGAACTGGGTAGGATCCAGTGTCTGGAGGTTCCCAATGTCTTTGTTTATGAGTTCCATGATGATACGCTCCATAGCTTTGCAGACCAGGCTAGTCAGGCTTATAGGGCGATAGTTTCTGGGGTCCGTTGTGGCACCACCTTTGTGGAGTGGGACCACTTTTGCTGTACGCCATTCCTTGGGTACATATCATGTAGTATGGCTGAGATTGAACAGTGACTTTATGTGAGGGTTAAGTTCTTCTTGAAGCTCATGTAAGATGCAGCCCGGGACACCGTCCGGTCCCATTGATGCTGTGTTTTTTGCTTTGGAGAGGGCAGCTCTCACCTGTTCATCTGTGATGTCAGGGAGGCTACACTCTGTTGGGATAGACATTTGCTCTTTTGGGGGGGATGGGGGGGAGAAATTTGCACTGAACCTGTCTGCCAGGATGTTGGCAATGTCTGTGGGTTCAGTGTATTTTTTGTCATTTTGCACTAACTCAGAGCATATCTGGGAGTTGCCACCCAGGTTCCTGACATAACTAAAGAAGGCCTTATGATTGTCTTAAGTGTCTTGTGCAATTTTTCTTTCGAAGCTAGCCTTAGATGATTTTATGAGGGATCGTAGTTTCTTGCTAGTACTGATCAGAGATGCCTTCCCTTTTTGGGATTTTGCTCTATCATGTAGTAGCTTCCTCCTTCTGTTGTATAGCTTATTTATGGCTGGGGTCCACCAGACAGCTCTCCTGCCTTTGGGGAAGTGAGTCTTGGTTTTATTTGGGATAGCACAATCCATGCATTCCTGTAGGTGTCCATAGAATGTGTTTGTAAAGGATTCTGTGGTTTGAGCCATATTTTCCACTGGCCTGGGGGCTTTGAAGGATACCACCTCAGTTTTGAGAAGTGTGAAGTTTGCTTTTGAGAAGTTCTTCACAGTGGTTTCCTTGGCTGGGGGAGGGGATGGGATATAGATGTCCAGTGAGATTAATTTATGGTCTGACCTTACCAATGAGGGTATACCTCTGGTGTGGAACATAGAATCCCCATGTTGGTGATGACCAGGTCCAATATGTTTTCTCCTCTTGTGGGGGTGGTGACCAGTTGTTCCATAGCATTTGAGTTTATAAATTCTAGGAACCGTTGGGCGAGGGTGTTGGGGCTTGAGTAGTTTTCCCAGTCAATGTTTGGGTAGTTGAAGTCACCCAATATAATGGTGTTTGGAGAGATCTTCATATTCTCCAGTGTTCTCAGGAAAGCCGAGTGGGGTTCCTGAGTTTGGGAGGGTGGTCTGTAGCAGGCTACAAACTGAAAGGCAGTTTTGCCCACTGTTAGTTGCACATGGATGGTCTCCGATGCTTCGTGCAGTGCTACTAACCTGGAGGTGTGGGTATCTTTGATGTATATGAATACTCCCCCTCCTTTTGTGGTTCGGTCCAAGTTTTGTGGCCGAAAAGCATGGTATGAAGTATAACCTGGTAGTGCTGGGGTGCTTTTGGGAGCCTTGAACCAGGTTTCTGTAACTGCACAGATATCGATATTCTCCATACTGAGGAGAGCCTCGAGTGCGTGCATCTTGAGGTTTAGACTTCTGGTGTTGAGCAGCATTACCCTTAGTTTTTTTTTTCATTGTGTTGTCTATGGAGGTGGGTTTGTCTTTTGAGCCTTGCCTAAAAAAGGCACTATGAGAGTGGCAAAAGCCTTAGCCAGTATTCAAAAGCCCAGGGGTGACAGGTGCAAGCCGTCCCTAGCAAAGCAACGTGGCTTGTTGAGCATGTCATTCCAGGCTGAGAGACACTGGATCCCCTTTAAATGACACCAATACTTTGGCCAATTGTTAAAATTGATCATTTTGTCTTTATATTGTGGCATCATTTTTGGTGAGGGCAAGGTGCTACTCAAGGTCAGGGTCATACCGGCCTGGGCTACATGATCAGAGAGCTCCTCTATGTCTCTTTTCATGTAGTCCAGGGAGGTACGTCTCAGGTCATTCACACCAGCATGTACAATGACTGAGTCATAATTGTACTTGCTTTGGAGTGACCTGAGTGCATGCGTTATGTGGTGGATCCTGGCACCTGACAGGCAGCTTACAGTGACCTTCTCCTTGTTCACTCTGGTGAGTGGGACGTCAGTGTGTCTGACAATAGAGTCACCTATTATAAGTGTATTAGGTGTGTTGTTTAGCCTTAAGGGCTGTGACTGTGTGGCACACTGACTTTGTGAACTATGTGATACGTGGGTATTGGTGTGGGGTAGGGTTTGCTTGGATGTCTGCTTTGGAGGTCTCTGCTGCTTAGGCAGATTTTTATTTAGAGCCTCTGAGTATGTTTTTGTGTGTTTATGTGTTTGGTTTGCTGATGCGGTAGGTCTATGTGAGACTGGAATTGTGGTGTGTGTGGTTCCCTTCTCCTCCTGACTGACTGAGCCAGTACTGGGTTGAGAGAGCTCAGCCTCCAGTTTGGCTATATAGTTGCATCTCTCACATATATTTGAGCTTGTCGGGAGGAGGAGAGGGTGGTCTGTGTACATAAGGCAATTGTAACATTGCCTCAAGATTCCCAGATTCACCAGCTGGACTGGAGAGTAAACCCAAAACTGACTTTTGGACATGCCAGAATAGTATAATGAACTACTTTTTGAATGATCAGAAAGGACCAATAGGGAGCCAAGTACTTAAAAGGAGTATAAGAGGGTGTAGTGCTTTAGTTTATTAGTGTTTACTTATAAGATTACTTATAAGAGCAAGTGCAGGGCTTTAGGATGAAGATAGGGAGCTTTCTTTAAGATTTAGATCAGTTCTAAGGGAAAAAGTGAAGAGCAGACTTTGTGGAGCCGGGAATAGTTTAAACCTGATTCAGCGGTGCTGCCCGATGCTGCACTATGCGCAAAATCACGCAAAACCGCTCAAATGCGGGTTTTAAACAGGGGCGGCTCGTCCTATCGGACTGCCAGTCTGCAGCCCTCTCACCTAGAAAAAAAACAAGAAAAACAATCCGTGAAACAAAAAATCCATTCAGACTGCCTTTATCGGCAGTCCGAATGCAGAGAAAGAGGTACCCAGCAACCTGTGCTGTAGGATACCCAGAAATCTGTGTGGTCGACGACCACACAGAACAGAGGAGCTCCGGACTGCTTCCCTTGCAGTCAGGGCCAATGAGGAGTGAGCTGAGAGCTCTCTCTCAGCTCTCACGGGGATTTTGGTGCACGGGCGTCATGTAGAGCAATCGGTTCTGTTGGCTGGATTATGTGGCTTCCCTGCAGGTTGGTCGCTGGCTTCGGATATGTTCACAGGTAGGTGCAGACATGGTCGGACTGTGTGTGTGTGTGTGTGTTTGTGTGTGTGTGTGTGTGTGTGTGTGTGTGTGTGTGTTTGTGTGTGTGTGTGTGTGTTGGGAGGGTTATCAGGTCTCACTTTGTGTTCCTATTCAGATCTAAAATTTTGTAGAGAATTTCTGCATTTTCTTTTGTTTGCCTTTCCCAGAAAGAAAAACAAAAGATGCCGGCATGTTACTATGAACTGACTTGGAATGCAATGCTCCCTGCACAGTTTGCAGATTATGTGCCTATGGGAATACAGATCTGAACTTTCTCAGCTATTGTTAGTGATGTAAAGTACACCATCTCTAGTCCCAGTGGGTGACAACTGTAGCTATTCTTGTTCCACAACAAATGCCAAGTACAAAGAAAAAGTCTGAAAAAAGTGAAAAGCTTTGGTATGTGTCTGTTTTTGTTACTGCTTCCTTGTACCAGTTGTCTTCCTTTCTCAGGAGCTGTGATTTGTGCTACATCAGTTGAAGGCAAGTTCATGATGGCTGCGATACATGTTTTAGTAGAACGGGGCGGGTAGTGATGACAAGTAACAAACACTTAGAAAAAAGGAATAAGCGAAAGCAAAACTATGGTGAAAATTAGTAATACCTTTGTAAAATGCACACACACACATGTACATGCACACAGACACACGCATACAAA
This sequence comes from Protopterus annectens, assembly GCF_019279795.1. Classification (NCBI taxonomy): domain Eukaryota; kingdom Metazoa; phylum Chordata; order Ceratodontiformes; family Protopteridae; genus Protopterus; species Protopterus annectens. The sequence continues at coordinate 1,217,457,735 of NC_056728.1, read as the reverse complement.
TAACAGATTAACTTAAAAACTGTAGAGCTTTTTAAAAACACACTGCATTTGCAAAGTAGGTAATTCTTGGTGACTGTTTTGTGAAGTCTTCATTTTCTTCAGACTTTTATTTAGCAATCTGCACAGAAGATGTAGATATTGTCTCAGTTACATTGCTAAGAATGTTTGTGACTGTATTTTGTAATTATGTAATACTGCAGTAAAAAGTTATATGCTTTTATAGTTGACCTGCTGGTGTTCACTTGGATTCAGAGGTAATTGTAAGAACCCTGAATGAGGAAAGGGTGTATCAATTTGTGCTTCATAGTAGACTGGATGTAATATAGGCACTAAGAACAAAATAAAGCCAGTTTGATCTGATTACAAGCCTCCAGACTTCCTAGTTAAAAAGACACATTAGGTAGGTTATGAAGTAGGTAACAGGAGAAGTTGTTCCGAAAATTACTTTTGTTTCAAGCACAAATTTTCAGACAGGAAAAAGAGTACAGCACAGTAATAAAGCAGCTCAATTTGCATAGTCAGGTATAAAATGAAATGCATTGTTTTCGTGATAAGAATTTCCTCTTTTATTTTTCTTTTTTGTTGAGACGATGGAAAGCAGATTAAGTTCTACAGCTGGGTAAGACTTAGTTACTCAGCTATACATCAGAATAATGATGGTGTAAAAGTGTCAGTGAGTCTGATAATGATTCATTTATATGCAAGACACTGTATTTATTCATTGTACATCTTTGTGGTGCAGGATTGCTTACACAGCATGGATCGTTGCTGCTCAGATTAATATTTCAGAGCACAATTCTTGTGAACTGCAGCACATATGGATAAACTGTCAAAGTGCCCCTGTGCTTGTGATTCATCTGAGCATGGGCAATGGATGCAGCTGTGGGATACACTGATGCCTGGGTGAATTAGAGAGAGAACTGCAGGACAGAGATATAAGATGAACGCAAAATATACATAGGTTATTCACCTTCCAAGGGGAAAAATGTGCTGACCCAGATGTTTGGACAGAGTAGGTACAGATTACCATTTAGCCCTATTCAACAATTATTCTGTGTGTGTGTGTGAAATGCCCCAGTTACTATATACTGGTGGCTAGAGAGAACAAATGGTGGTGGGTAGAGATACTCAGGCTTGAACCCTGTACCTTGTATGCAGGTGTTAAGGACCTGAATTCCCTACCCACCACCATTTGTAAAAAAATTGCAGGCCTATGATTTGAAAACAGCCCAGGATTAATCTTTATCTGCCACTGGTAAAATGTATTTTATTTGAATGTGGGTTTCAATGCTGTGTCAATGAATGTGAGGTTTCAAGGGCAGAGAAGTTTTAATGCTAAGTTTGTTTAGCAGATGTCTTAGTGTTTGTGCTGTAAAATGCAAGATAAAACTTTCAAATGAAGTCCAAATCATCATAGAAGTAAATCAGTATGCACATTAGTGTTTATGATAAATGAAGTGAAATAGCCAAGTAATGGATCATTGAAATGGCTGCAGGGGGAGGCTCCATTCGACCATGATTTTGTGAGGGGGAAGGGCGGCAAACTTAGACAGCCCCAGCTGAACTATACCTCCCAACTGTCCAGATTTTCAAAGAATAAATAGATTTTTGCTTCTAATTTTTGGTTTGTTCCTCATAAAATTTGTGGTTTTCTGGAAAATAAATGAAGTCACTAAATAATGATACGCTGATTTTCAGACTTCATAACCTTAAGAAAAATGCATGCTAAAGTAAGACCTGTTGTTCTATCAACTATCTCAGTTTATACAAGAGCAAATTTTAGTACTGTTTATATGTTCCCCCAATATATTTGGCCTTGTCCAGATTTATTGCATTAACAGGTTGAGGGGTACATGCAAATACATTGCTTTATAGAATTATTCATAGCCAAACCTCTCAACTGTCCCTGATTTTGGCTCAACATGTTGCTCTTCCCTTAATAATCCCTCTGCAAAATAGCAATTTTGGAAGAAAACATGGAGGGTTTACAATTAAGAAATAACTGTAATAATTAGAGTTATAGATTACTTTTATTTCAGAAATGCATGTAGATTATTTTATTTTGTCAGCTGCTCAAGTTAGCAGTACTAATATTAGTGTCCCTTCTTTGACAGGTTCCCAGCTGTATTGTGTGGCTATTTTATATTTTTACATCACATTTTTGGTCCATTTTTCATAAAATTGTGTTTTTTTGGCAAATTAGTGACAGATCATTAAAGACTGAAGTTAGAAAATAATGACAGACGTTTGAGTTTCAGATTTCATACCATTCAGAAAATTCATACTAATGCAAGACCTATTCTATTATCTTTCTAAGTTTATAAGAGCAATATTTTAAAAATTGTCCTTATTTTTTGGGCCTTTGTCCCACTTATTTGTATGGCTTTGTCCAGATTTCTTGCTCTGAGGTTGAGAGGTATGACAAATGTGTCAGGGTCATCACAGTCTGCCAGAGACATTTCAAATTGTGACATACTTGTTGCACCCCACTCCCCCATGTAGTGACTCTGGATGTCTTGAAGCAAGACAAGGAGTAGTTATGCAGTGTAAATGTGCAGAGTATCCCCCCATCCAAGGTAGACACAAGTACTAGAGTGGCTTTTCATCTGTCCTTGATTTTTGCAGAATGGTCAGGTTTCGTTCATATTTTTTGTACTGTTGATTTATGCTTATTACTCAAAGTGCCTGTTGCTCTGTGTTTAAGTAGCAATACTTTTAATGACCATCAGGTAAGCTTGGCTGAGATTGTAGGATGCAAGTAAGCTTTAATAAGCATATTGTTAAAGAACTGCCAACATTGAAAGCCTTTCTGTTGTTGCCATGTAGAGAATACTTAACTAGATAATGTATAAGCCTTGGGTGTTGAAATGCATATGACAGTATTTGTAATAAAGGACAGGATTACATTATTTTAAGAAGCTCATTACACTTGGAGACTTCCAGTCATCTCTGCAGGCTTTACCCGTAAACTAAACAGAATGCCAATCGTGTGGTCCATAACTTGTACAGTAATCCTTTTAAGCAATGTATCTTGAGCTTATTTGTTGTTTGCTTTTCATTTTTTACTTTGATCATGTTTTCCCCATGAAACAAGTAGATGGTTGTCAGGCAGCAGGTCTTTTTTTGGATAAGGAACATTTTTACAAGTGGGGGCATCAGAGATTTCTACTTTCAGCATGTTAGTTGGTACTTTAATAAAGCTGAATATAAATTTTGAGTTGAGTGCTGCTTGTTTTTCTTATACTTGATTTTGACTGGCATTCCATTAATGTATTTAAAAAGTAATTTATTTTTTCATGCCTCACAACCTTTTTGTTTCCATCTAGATATTAAGTAGGTTGTCATGCAGCCAATGCATTGAAATATTTTTATTCTTCTACACTTCATTTTGTCTTGATTGGACTCTCATAATGACGGTTTGGCACCCACAACAGTGTATTTCGTTAGTTTTTGTGGTTTTGAACATAGCTCCTCCCCTTTCTAGTTGGCCACACTCCTTCCCATTGACCCCACTCATTCAGCTGTCTCCTGCAGCCCCCCTTTGATTTGAAGTCACCAGCCGCCACTGGTTTTAAAGCAGGGAAACTGAAAGAGATAGGAATTGACCCAAAACGGCCAATAAGCTACTAGTTTCAGGGCTGAGACCACTCCTCCAGGGACAGATAGGCTGCTCAAAGCTCCCCACACTCACTGGTGAACAGAGAAGCTTCCTCCTATCCAAGTAAGGATATGGGCAACACAGGAAACTATACCACAGTCTGGAATTCAACAAAGCCTGAAATCTGGGCTAATCTAGTTCAGCAAAGGCGGCAAAAAAGAATATATATATATTTTTTTCTTTTTCTTCAGAGAACAGCAGAAAAACACACAGACAACACTGTAAATGCTATAAACAGGCTAGCACACTTTAGTGTGTAGCCTACAACAGTTATACAATACAAAAACGATTAAAAATGATAAAAAAACAAGTGCAAAAACTGTAAAATGCAGAAAGGCAATGCAATTTAAACTTTTAAAAGCACAGAGCAGTTTGAAACTTGTTTTTTTGGTGGGAAAAGGCAGTCAGAGCAAAACAAACAGAAAAAAATACTTAGATCAGGAAAAGTCTCTCTTGGGTCTCTCTGTTGCCTGTATCACTCTGCAGGACACCACGAGGAGCTGTGCTGAGTTGTATACTGGCGCCAAACCATGCAAATGCAGGTTTTAAAGCAGTGAAACTGAAAGAGATAGGAATTGACCCAAAATGGCCAATAAGCTACTAGTTTCAAAGCTGAGACCACTCCTCTAGGGACATATAGGCTGCTCAAAGCTCCCCACTCTCACTGGTGAATAGAGAAGCTTCCTCCTATCCAAGTAAGCATATGGGCAACACAGGAAACTATACCACAGTCCGGAATTCAACAAAGCCTGAAATCTGGGCTAATCTAGTTCAGCAAAGGCGGGAAAAAATATTTTTTTTTTTTCCTTCAGAGAACAGCAGAAAAACACACAGACAACACTGTAAATGCTATAAATAGGCTAGCGCACTTTAGTGTGTAGCCTACAACAGTTATACAATACAAAAACGACTAAAAATGATAAAAAAACAAGTGCAAAAACTGCAAAATGCAGAAAGGCAATGCAATGTAAACTTTTAAAAGCACAGAGCAGTTTGAAACTCACTTTTTAGGTGGGAAAAGGCAGTCGGAGCAAAACAAACAGAAAAAAAAATACTTAGATCAGGAAAAGTCTCTCTTGGGTCTCTCTGTTGCCTGTATCACTCTGCAGGACACCACGAGGAGCTGTGCTGAGTTGTATACTGGCGCCAAACCGCACAAATGCGGGATTTAAAGCAGTGAAACTGAAAGAGATAGGAATTGACCCAAAACGGCCAATAAGCTACTAGTTTCAGGGCTGAGACCACTCCTCCAGGGACAGATAGGCTGCTCAAAGCTCCCCACTCTCACTGGTGAACAGAGAAGCTTCCTCCTATCCAAGTAAGGATATGGGCAACACAGGACAATATACCACAGTCCGGAATTCAGCAAAGCCTGAAATCTGGACTAATCTAGTTCAGCAAAGGTGGGAAAAGAGAATTTTTTTTTGTTTTTTTTTTTCTTTATTTTCAGAGAACAGCAGAAAAACACACAGAAAACACTGTAAATGCTATAAACAGGCTAGCACACTTTAGTGTGTAGCCTACAACAGTTATACAATACAAAAATGACTAAAAATGATAAAAAAACAAGTGCAAAAACTGTAAAATGCAGAAAGGCAATGCAATTTAAACTTTTAAAAGCACAGAGCAGTTTGAAACTCACTTTTTAGGTGGGAAAAGGCAGTCGGAGCAAAACAAACAGAAAAAAATACTTAGATCAGGAAAAGTCTCTCTTGGGTCTCTCTGTTGCCTGTATCACTCTCACCTTAATCAAGTATCTGGTTCTTATGGAAATATATCTTCCTGACATTGTGTGTCTAGATCCTGATGTTAAACATGTTTTATTTTTTGCATTGAAACAATTTCTCTTTCAAAACCTGTCACATTCCTTCTGCAATTTTTCCAGTGAGTGCATCCCTCCATTTAGTTTTACATACTGACTGTTTTGCTTCATGTAATCTGTTATTATTCTGTGCATTGGTTTAGATTTCAGTTTGGCACAATTAACTAGCAACAAATGAACCTTTATAACCCTATGATCACAGCACATCAAAGGTAATAAAACTTGACAAGAAGTAACATTAATTTCTTTAGGAATGCAAACAATATCTACAATACTACCTTTCCCCTAGTAGTTTTTTTTTACAATCTGAAGCAATTGTTGTTGTTTTTGAACATACATCGTCAACAATTTCCTTACTAGTGTTGTTGAATCAGTATTATTCCTGTCTGTTTCTGGTAAATTTAAGTCCCCAGCTAATATTATTCTTCCCGCCTATGTTTCATGCAAGAAATGTATGAATCCCTCTAGGTCATCTGCACTTGACTTTGGTGGTCTATACACTCCCAACAATTGTTATATGTTCCAGGGTTGTCTATATTGTCACAGTTAGACAGACTATAGTATTGGTGTTATTATTGAATATGTAATAATCACAGGTCTCATAATTATCCTTAATCCACATCACAACACTTCCACCTGATTTTTGGTTAGAATGTCCATTACAGTGAAAACATTTATACCCTGACAGAACTGGCTTCCAGTTATTGTTCTTCAACCATGTTTTACAAACAATAACAACATCAATTTTGTGAGCTGTTGCCTCACAGCAAGAGGTTCTCTCGTTCGATTCTCGGCTAGTGTGTGGGGAGTGCCTTCTGTGTGGAGTCTGCATGTCCTCCCCACTGGTTGAGTGGTGTTCTGAAAGACATGCGTGAATGGGCGTGCCTTCGTTGAAGGTTGGGCTTCAAGCTGGCAACTCGGCACTGTGAAAATCTACTGCCAATCATTAGCGGACCGGAGTTCTGCTGTGGCGACCCCTAACCGGGAAAAGCAAACAACAACAACATCAATTTTGTGGGAATGTAGCAAATTTTCCACTTAAAAAAATGTTGCTATTAATGCTGCTAGCTTTAACAACCATTAGAGATACATCAATTGTTGCTATCTGTTAGCTGTTACATTTAATACTTGGCAAAAATCATTCCTTGTGTTTGTCAAATATTGCAAAATATCTGCTACAAAAATTCTCCTCCCTGATTTTAACAAGTGCACACTATCCTGTTTCAACACTTGTGTGCCCCAAATTAGGCTCAGATGCTCTACATTTCTAGTTTTTAAATCAAAACATTTTTTCATGCAAGTATTTACCCCAAAAGTATTTTCTTTCACAGGGAAAGGACTCTACTTTTTAGATGTAATTTGTGAAAAATAAATTCAATGACCTGTGCAAACTATGCTACCTAATAGGGTTGTAAGTTCCCTGCTAACAGTCAGAGAGTCTTCGTGGATGAGATCATTTATACTGACATGAATAAAAACAGATCCATACTTCCTTACATTAAGGCATTCTAAGACCTGTCTCACATCCTCTATTTTTGCCTCTGGCAAGCATAACACTATTCAATGCTCATTATCTTCTCTGCAGAGGTAAGCATTACTTCCTCTAATAACTGAATCTCCAATTACAGGAATATCTTTTCTGACAAGATCTAAAGAATCATCAGCTTCTAATTCATTAATATCTGATCTATCCATTATTACAGATGAATGATCTTCATCACTGTTAATCTTATTAATCCTACTGTTTTCATTGCTTAGTACATTTGCAAGCATACAGTTTTCATCCAGCTGGCCTTGTACATCCACATCTTGAGACACATTGTCATTGTCTGTCTTTCTCCTCTTTTTTTCTTAGAGTAATATTCTTCAGTCCTTCCACGTTCAGTTTTGATTTCTTCCATTTCACTTTCCCCTTGCCTCTTTTCTTACCTTGTCTTTGGAAAAATTATGTTTTTTTTCTGTAAACTGAAGGTTTTCTGATAGAAAAATGCTATCATTCCTTGTAATATGTGTGTTACATAAAAAAGCGGTGTCCTTTTTTAGTATGTAGGCATTACAAACTTTTGATATTCTGAATGTTCAAACACACACACACACATACACACACACACACACACACACACACACACACACACACACACACACACACACACACATCTGTGCACTCACACACCCATATGCACACAAACACACACACACACACACACACACACATATATATATATATATATATATATATATATATATATGAATGTGTGTGTATGGTCTATATATACATGCACACACACACACACACACACACACACACACACACACACACACACAGACACACACACACACACACACACACACACACACACACACTGTCTCTCTCTCTCTATATACATATATATATATATATATATATATATATATATATATATATATATATATATTTCACAGACTTACCTGTTTCTGACTATACAGAGCAATACTGGAATGACTTGGCATGACTTTTGGCTTTTATCCTGTTTGACATATTACATTAACATAGTAGATCAATGTTGTACAATCATTTCAAGAGCAGGATATTGAAAAGTCAGGTCTAACCCTCCTTAACAGTAAGTATGTGCCAGTAATGACATTCTGCCAAAACTCAGTAAATAATAACAAATGCACGACTGGGACTGAAAATGGTAGCACAAAGTAATGAACATTAGAAGTATAACCATATAACTGCATGATGCAGCTTTGTCACCTATGCACTGTAAGAAACAGCAATACACCATTAAATAAGATGATACCTCAGCTGCATATACCTCTACTGTCTTAGCTCACATGTAAATGCCAAAATCAAGTTGCAGTACAAATCAAAATGACACTTCACACTTCATTCTCTCATAAATATGAACAAAGTGCTAACTTGCAAACTCGTTAATATCCACTCCCTCACAAGAAGTCATGCATATGAAGCTAAACCTAAGAGTTCATTGTAGTCTGCATGCTTATCATGTACAATGCACACAGCTTGGCAAAATTAAATGCCTGTGTTATATAAAAAAAATGTAAATGAATATCAACAACTCATTATGCCATCAGTACAGTGACGGTCACACAGTTTTACTACAGTAGTACCCGTAGGACATGCATGTCACATGGAAGGAATATCTGATAAATATTTAAGAGTAAATAAAAAGGGAATAGACAAGCTCTGTACTTAGCTGAGGCAGTAGCCAACAATGCCTGATAGCTTAGATGTGACAGCTATAAACAGACAAAATTCCTGTTGAGACTGTGTCACTGTACACAGCATCAGAACACATGGCCTATATGCCCTTTCACTGGTCTATCTGTACATTAACCATACTGCTTTAATGCGTATACTATACTGTAAAACTGAAATATGGGTCATGATATGTATATGTGTGTATCTCTTTCTCTGTTTTTCTCTCTCTCTGTCAGTCTATCTATCACTCTATAGGCTGTAACCTACCAGATATGACACTGACTGACTATATAATCATTAACCGCATGATGTCAAGAATGAGCACTTTATTCACTTTGTTAGCAATGGATACAGTGTGCCCAAATTCTATGACCAGCAGGTGATACCGACATGATCCATAAACTGTCATCATCTCCATAATTAATAAATAATAAACTAAACAGCAGACTACTAATCTAAAATATATACATGATGCTACTGCTGGATATACTGTGTCGAGATTCTCAATGCATAGCATAAATCATCACCAAACACACTGTTTTTTAGGACAGTAGTAAAGGGATCACATCAAGCAAGCATTGCTTAAGACAACAGGTGAGATGGTGAGGATCAGAAACAGTTAATTTATGAAGAACCTGCATCCCAAATGCATAGATATTTTGGTGATGTCTCTTTTTGATATATTTTTTAAGATTGCAAACTACAGAAATGACAGGCACTATACAAATCATGCAAAATGTTCAAGAAGAACACATATTATAGGAAATGTACATAAGGAGGGAGCATACAAGATGTATATGACAAACTGGGTAAGAACTGACATATATTATTAGGATAAACAAAGTGAATTAACAGACATACAAATGGAGGCCCTGCAGTTTGGGAAGGGTTGATAGGGCAAGTCTAGACTCTGTGCAGGCACATAAGGTGATGTAAGGCTAAATGGTTGTGGCTGGCTTTCCTTCTTTTTTATGTCACAGGATAGAGGATACTCTGCCACTGATAATGGAATCCTTTCAGTATATTTTTCTGTTTTTACCCAAGGCCATTACTTATTGGGGTATATCTTTGATGCTCTCCTTTGCTAGCTGGTCCTGTCTCTCCAGATGGGGACAACCCTTTACCTGTGTGAGATGCAGACAGCATATAGTCAGGGAAAGGAAAGGAAAGGAAAGGAATTATTTACAGTACCATCATTCTATGACTACCTTGTTGCTAGTAAAGCTTTGTTGCGGAGAATGGAGCAGTGTGTTTTGGACAGCATGTGGAATGAGATCATACATGGGAATGTGCAATGGATGTGTTGTGATATGCAATGCTGCACCTCTGCTGCAACATGTCTCTTTAACATACTGACCCACTGATTGAGAAGGTTACCTCTTAGTCTCCACTGAAAATCCTGACATCTTCACATGATCTTATGGCCTACCCCAGAGCAAGCAGGCTTTACAGGTTTCATTAGTGGCGTGGGCAATTGATCATACTGGCCGGGAGGATAAGTAGTTGTCCTAATAGGATAGAAGCGGTTCCCATCTGGCTATACATATTTCTCCAGTGCCAAAGGATGAAGGTCTCAGGCATAAAAAAGCAAGATCTGCTGCACTGAGGGGCATACAGTGAAGCTGTCTAAGCCAGTACTGGCTGTCCTGCATGTGAAGGAGCCCATCTGTGTGAACATGGTAAGAGTGTTGGTAGTCACTGTAGTGATGCAGGTATGCATTTCACCACTGGGAGAGGGGTTAGAGCCTTTGCACAACATTTTTCATTGTCAGCATGCTGGCAAGAGCACAGTCATCTGACTGGGTCATACATATTTTACATAGAACTGTAGTGACTGCTCAAAAAATAATGCACAGATATTTAAAAATATGTACTATATTTATTAGTGCATGATTACTCATTACGGTTTTAAACTTTATTCATCATAATTTTTTTGCAGAGAAATGCATGGCTTTGCATCTCCGTATTATGTGTGTATTTGCCATGAATTGTTGTTTTACAGCAGTTATTCATATCATCAAGATGTAAACCACAAGCCCTCATTACCAGAGCCAACATGAACCTCTTAGAAACAACCCAGCAATAGACAGTACCAGGAAGGATACAGTGATACAGTCAAACTGCAAAAACACTTAACATTAGTAAAAATAATAACAAAAATGATAAACAGTTTCTTCCTTTACTTACACAAACTTCTTCAGAATGATTGTAACATACAACCCCTACATAAATGTATAGAAAAAATATTGTGCCACATGGTCAAAAATCCTAACTAATTTAAAAAAAAAAGTTATTTACTCACCATAATGTGCCATCTGTGTTGTCCATTTTAGTTCTTTCTTAGCTGTTAGGGTATGAATGACTCCACAGCTTCTTCCAGTCCGTGAAACACTGAAACTCCCAAGCTCCTCCCTTTACCCATAATGCACAAGTCATATAACATACCTCAGATCTTGTTTGCTGCCCATAGACCTGAAAAGTATTAAGGAATTAGGATATAATCGAATCTGAGACTCAAACAAAGGAACAGCAGTTCTGCAGCATCATTCAGTCTTTCCAAGAGTAAAACAAAGAGGGGGATGGAGGGAAGGGAGTTGAGGAAGAATGAAAATATACAACACAAATGGAATGTTATGGTGAGTGCATAACTTTTTTAGCTGATATTGTCATTTTTATTCATTCCTCAATTTTAGGACAGAGTCCTCAGCTACATAAATCCTGGGAGGACTCTAAGGAAAGATATTCCTGAGCACAGTTCAGCCCAAAGGCTGCTCTTCCCCTAGAGACCAGGTCCATTTTGTAATGAGCAATAAAGGTATGAGGTTTAGCCCAAGTTGAGCTGCACAAATATCATCCAAGGAAATTCTAGAAAAAAAGGCTGAAGAAGTTTCCATAGACCTGGTGGAATGGGTTTTTAGTGGTTTTGTGAAAGGCAAACCCACTTTTTTTATGTACAAACGAGGGTGGCTTAATGGCTAAGGTGTTTGCCTTGCAAACACAAGGTGCAGGGTTTGAGTCTCACAAGGGATAATTGGCTAGGCTTAAAATGGCTCGCAAGGGCAGTTAGCTTAGTACTGAACCTATGAATCAGTCAACAATTTGGCTAAAGTCACTTTAGAAACTGGTTTGCTTAATTTAGATTCAGGAAAGAAACAAATAATTGTTCAGATTTCCTCAAATTGTTGGTTCTCTGAAAATAGAAATGTAACTTTCTGTGATTATCCAGTAGGTGCAACATATATTTTCCTCTATTTGAACATTTTGGAAAGAAGACTGAAAGGTTGGTAACCTGATTAATATTGGATTCTGACACCAACTTAGGTAGATAGGAAGGATTGGTACTTAAGGATAATCTATCCTTGTGAAAAATCAAATAAGGAATTTTAGACTACAGAGCCTGGAGTTCCAACATCCTTCTAGCTGAAGTGATAGCAACTAAGAAGATAATTTTCCAGGTCAAAACTTTTAGTTGACACTTAGCTGATGGTTAAAAAGTGGGTTACATTAAGGTCTTCAAAACTTTCTTTAAATCCTAAGGGGGTGCAGGTTTGGAAGATGATAAAGTTAAATTATTTACTCATATATGAAAATTAGAAATTGTTACTAATTGTACTCTTACAGGTGAGAAGCTAGCCCCTTCACTGAAAATGTATTTACTTATTTCACACAGAAGACACAAAGTATCCAAGGACAGCAGAAAAATCCCTGTAAAACTTTCTCCTTTAATAACAACTAAAAACATAAGCGCTTTCGTAGCAATGCTACTTCATCAGATGTATAACAAAATACAGCCATAACCATTTATATAATCAAATTACTAAGTCACATGACCAACTGGATTTACTACTAAAAGGTATACTACATAAAACTATTTAATAAAATATGTTTGTTGTTAAGATATAAAAAACGAATATATATCTCACAACATATTGTAGTAGCATTACAAAAATATAACATATAAACATGAAAATGAAAAACATAAGTCCTGATTTTTATTTTTATTTTCTGTTTATGCTTCTAGCTTTCAGCCTGGGTTTAATAGGTACCCTATCATTCAGGCCATGTCCATAATCTCCTCTCAATCTTATAATCCATTTAGATTAATTTTGTTCAGTAGAATTACTAATATCTCCTATTCTAATATTTTCAAAAATGCGTGCTATCACCATGAATTTAAAGAAATGAGAGCTATCTGTACTTAGTATATGATATGATTTTGGGACAAACGGAAGGTTTGATCTTGAAACTTTCTACTTATAGTTTATCTGAAGATGAAATGTCCTTGTTAACAAAAGGTTTGTCATTTATCTCCACACAAAAGGTATATTTTACTGAAATGATTTTAGATTTTTAATTATTTATTAGAAATTTACTGTTGAAATTAAGCTTTAAAGATAAAAAACTTATCAGTAACAATGTTTGTGAATTTAGGAAACCTAGTACATATGTACTGAAATCTAATAGTTTAGTAACTGCTTTTGAAAAATTATGCTTAGAAGACTTTTATAAGTTACAAATGCAAAGTCAAAATAATTATTGCAATAGGCAATATATGAAATACAATTTAACTAAACAAGAATATCTAGCATTGAGGAAGCTTCAAGATAATAAGAATATTACTATCAGACCAGCTGATAAATTATTATTGGATTCAAGTCTGGCTGGAGTTTGTGGTTTGTGTCTTCAATAATAATAATTATCTATTTTATATTTGTTTACTGGGGAAATCCGATAGGGCAGGGTTGACTATTTTCAGCAGAGGCCCGGGGAGAAAAGCTCCATACAATTTGTCAAACTTAAAAACATGTAACAAATTAGAAAAGAAATGTACATACAATATATCTGTCCAAAAATGTATGACAATATGGTAAAGTAACCCACAACAATTTAGAAAAACTCAAAACAATTTGTCAAACCAAAAAAATATGTGACAATTTAGAAAATAAATTATATATAATATGCCTGTCCCCAGACTTCCGACAATTTAGAAAAGTAACTTGCAACAATTTGGAAAAGTAACTTAAATGTTTTGTCAGAGAATGCCAAAAGAATTTTAATAGTACAGGGAACAGATCAGAATATTGAAAAATGCTGAAAATTGCAGCTAAAAAGTCAAGAACCTTAGAGATTCTTGCTGAAAAAGAGCCTAAACTCTTTTTATGGGCCCAAAAAAAAATCTTTTCCATTTACTTTTGTGAATTTTTCTAGTGGAAGCTTTGTGGGATAATAAGAGAATGTTATGGACAGGAAAGGACAGCCTAGATTGTCTAACAATTAATGGAACTGGAGAAACCATGCAGTTAATTTGAAGCCTGAAATGTCCAGATGAGTCATGTCTATCGGGTGAGGCAGTAGCTCTGGAGCTGAATCCAGGGTCCAGGGTGGATGTAGAAGATGAGGTCAAAGGAAGAGAAACTAGATCTGATGAGGCTGGTAAGGGGCAATGAGGATAACTGTGCTCTTTAATCAATATGCTTTCTGAAGATATTTAGGAATGAGTGGTAATGATGGGTAAGCATAAAGGAGACTAGAGGGCCAACCATGAAGTAAAGTATCTCTCGGGGACTCCCCCACTTTGGGGATCAGGGCAAAGAATGATGCATTTGTAGTTGAGGGGAGAGGCAATCTCAATCTCAATCTTATAATCCATTTAGATTAATTTTGTTCAGTAGAATTATTAATATCTCCTATTCTAATATTTTCAAAAATGCGTGCTATCACCATGAATTTAAAGAAATGAGAGCTATCTGTACTTAGTATATGATATGATTTTGGGACAAACGGAAGGTTTGATCTTGAAACTTTCTACTTATAGTTTATCTGAAGATGAAATGTCCTTGTTAACAAAAGGTTTGTCATTTATCTCCACACAAAAGGTATATTTTACTGAAATGATTTTAGATTTTTAATTATTTATTAGAAATTTACTGTTGAAATTAAGCTTTAAAGATAAAAAACTTATCAGTAACAATGTTTGTGAATTTAGGAAACCTAGTACATATGTACTGAAATCTAATAGTTTAGTAACTGCTTTTGAAAAATTATGCTTAGAAGACTTTTATAAGTTACAAATGCAAAGTCAAAATAATTATTGCAATAGGCAATATATGAAATACAATTTAACTAAACAAGAATATCTAGCATTGAGGAACCTTCAAGATAATAAGAATATTACTATCAGACCAGCTGATAAATTATTATTATTGGATTCAAGTCTGGCTGGAGTTTGTGGTTTGTGTCTTCAATAATAATAATTATCTATTTTATATTTGTTTACTGGGGAAATCCGATAGGGCAGGGTTGACTATTTTCAGCAGAGGCCCGGGGAGAAAAGCTCCATACAATTTGTCAAACTTAAAAACATGTAACAAATTAGAAAAGAAATGTACATACAATATATCTGTCCAAAAATGTGTGACAATATGGTAAAGTAACCCACAACAATTTAGAAAAACTCAAAACAATTTGTCAAACCAAAAAAATATGTGACAATTTAGAAAATAAATTATATATAATATGCCTGTCCCCAGACTTCCGACAATTTAGAAAAGTAACTTGCAACAATTTGGAAAAGTAACTTAAATGTTTTGTCAGAGAATGCCAAAAGAATTTTAATAGTACAGGGAACAGATCAGAATATTGAAAAATGCTGAAAATTGCAGCTAAAAAGTCAAGAACCTTAGAGATTCTTGCTGAAAAAGAGCCTAAACTCTTTTTATGGGCCCAAAAAAAAATCTTTTCCATTTACTTTTGTGAATTTTTCTAGTGGAAGCTTTGTGGGATAATAAGAGAATGTTATGGACAGGAAAGGACAGCCTAGATTGTCTAACAATTAATGGAACTGGAGAAACCATGCAGTTAATTTGAAGCCTGAAATGTCCAGATGAGTCATGTCTATCGGGTGAGGCAGTAGCTCTGGAGCTGAATCCAGGGTCCAGGGTGGATGTAGAAGATGAGGTCAAAGGAAGAGAAACTAGATCTGATGAGGCTGGTAAGGGGCAATGAGGATAACTGTGCTCTTTAATCAATATGCTTTCTGAAGATATTTAGGAATGAGTGGTAATGATGGGTAAGCATAAAGGAGACTAGAGGGCCAACCATGAAGTAAAGTATCTCTCGGGGACTCCCCCACTTTGGGGATCAGGGCAAAGAATGATGCATTTGTAGTTGAGGGGAGAGGCAAAGAGATAGCAGCATGGTTGGTCCCATCGACAGAAGATCCTCTCTGCCACCTTCATGTTGAGAGACCACTCATGAGGCATTAGAATAGACCTGCTTAACTTTTCTGTAATCATGTTGGGCTTCCCTGGAATGTGTGTTGCTATTAGAAAAGATTGCCCATTGCCATACTCTCATAGCTTCTTGAAAAAAAGGGTAAGCTCTTGTTCCCCATTGCTTATTGATGAACCAGACTACAGACATAATGTCTGTATGAATTGCAATAGTCCCAGTCAGGAGAGTGTCTTGGGAGGGCTGGATGGAGAATAGACCATTGTGTTGCTTGTGTCCATTGGAGGATCCTCATATGATACCTCACTAGGGGTACAAGTGTGATTGCCATTGACATGGATCCCAATGCTTGAAGTATCAGATGAGCTGAAAAAGAAGAGCTTTTAATGAGCTTTTTGACCTGAAACTGAATTGTTTAGATCCAGGATAGAAGAAGAGAAGCTGTATGACTGGTCATATTGAACAGAGCGCTAATGAATTCCAATATCTGAGTTGGTTCTAGTTGTGATTTATTTAGCTGTAGTTGACAGAGATACCTAGATGACAGCATTATTGGAGTTAGTAGTCCTGAGCTTGAATTATATGATGCCTAGTTGGAGCAGTTATAAGCCAGTCATCTAAATACAGAAACACCTGGAATCCCTGCAGTCTCAAATGAGCTGCAGCTATTGCCATACACTTTGTAAACACCCTGGGGGCTGTGGTGAGACCCAAGGGCAGTGCTTTGAATTGGTAATGACTGGCTCCCAGCCAGAAGTGTAGATATCTCCTGTTCATTTTAAAATGATAGTACACATCCTGAAGATCTATCAAGCACATCCAGTCATCCTTGTGCAGAAAAGGCAGAATGGACTGAACCATGACCATCCTGAGCTTTGTATACTGAACTGATTGATTTAGTTTGCTGAGATCCAAGGTTGGTCTCCATAGCACTAAAAAGAATCATAAATAAGTTTCAGACTCTTTCTGGTCTTAGCGGACCTCCTGGATGACTCTTTTTTTATAGCAGCTTATTTCTAGTGCTGCTGCTTCCCTCTGATTGGGTGGAACAAAGGGGATTTTGTTTGATACCATTGGGGGTGGGTGGAAAATGGTATTATATAACCTCTGGATATTATCCTCTGCACCTATGAATCTTTTGTAATTTCTAACCAGGCTCTCTGATGCAGGGATAGATTACCCCTGACTGCCTCCAGAGATTTACAATCAGACATACTTTCAGGATTGCTGACAGGATCTGTCAGAGAAAGTATCTCTAGATCCCTGGTTATGTGGACCACCTCTGCCTCGGGGATGGCATTTTCCATTACAGTTCCTTTCTCTGCCCCTGGGGAAACTGTCTCTATGTGGATCTTGTAAGAGACCCTGGGATTTTTTGAACCACATTTTCTATTCACTTCATTGGTTCCTAGAAAAGGTCAGCTGAGGGGTTGAAAAAAATATGCCTACAGCAGACAGGGTTTTTCCTTCCTATTTATACCTAGGGAGTGTGTTTTTAACTTTGTGGCCAAATAAAGAACTTCCATTAAATGTGACATTGACAAAGGAAGATTTGAAGGGTTCTGCAAAGTCACATCTGAATCTGCCACCCATGTGGTACTTTCATCTGCATTTGAAATGGACCAAAGGGTAGATAGCTTTGAGGATATAATGTTCTCTACCATGGAGGATGTAGTTTCAGAGTGACATTTGGAAAGCGCTTCGATCAAATCCCTCTGAAGTCTCATAAAACATGTCAAGTAATTCTGTGACCTAACAGCAAAGGTTTCTGAAGCATAGCCGATCTGTCCAGCATCTTAGACTCCCTATTGGGGGGGGGGGTAGACATAGGAACTTTTTTTTGCCAGTTCCTTCTTAGTGGCCACAGCTGTGATCATGACATCAACAGGAACACCCTTACTCCAATAAGTTCTAGTCTTAGGTGGTATCAGGAGTCTATCTAGCCTCTTAGGGTTAGACTCAATCATGTCAGGCTCCTTCCATGCCTATCAAGAGACCAAATCAATGAGCTGATTGGCAGGTGGAGTCACCCAGGAGGTAGACAGGTCAGCACCAAAGACCTCTAGTAACACTGACTCCTGTTGGGAAGGATCATCAAGAGACCAACCACACCTTTGTTTTAGGAGTTCTAAGATGTTTCCAAATGAGACATCATAGGGTGGTGATCTGGGGGATCCTTCTCCTTCATCAAAGTCAGTATCCTCTGTGACAGACTTGTGAAGAATCAAAGTGCCTCCTTTTGCACTTCCTTTTCCTAGGAACCTCTTCAGTGGGATGCTCTGGAGAATTATCAGAAGAGAATACTATGCTCTGCTGGGTGGTCTGGAGACTGCATTGAGCTGCCTGTCCCAGTGGAACAGCTGATTTAGACTCTGGATGCAGAGTTGAATGGAACTGACTAATTGGAGCCAAAGAAGGTGAAGACATCTGCACTTTGGGAGGAGAGAAAGCTCTCTTCACTACCTTGAATGCAGATGCTTGGGGGAAAATTCACTGATGGATCCGAAAAGGCTTACTTATTGACCCTCATTGCCCTTCACCCCGACAGCAAACTACTTGAGGAAGAAGTCGGAGCTGAGCTATCTAGCACTGATGTTCCAAGGGTCATAGATGGCTCCAGCAGCTTCAGAGTTAACTCCAACACCCCAGAGCTGGCACCAGCACTATGGCTCCCAGAGTCAACCAGATGCAAAGTGCTCAGCACCAGACCACTGAGACACACCACTGGAATGAAACACACCAACATCTTTAGATCCGAGGTGGACAACTCCAGTGTTTTTGGATCTGATAGCTCTGAAACCAAGGGTTGGATCACAGAAGGAGCTAGCAACAGGTGTGTTGTACTGACAAAAGTTTCCAGACCTGATGGGGTCGGACCCAGAAGAGCTCCCATTTGATTCTGTGTCCTGTGAAACTTCCTCATCATCCTGTCTACATTAGCTTTTGTCAAACTGTGGAAGACTGAATGGATGAGGCTATGGAAATGGTCTTGAATGAACTGAGAAGAGATTGGATCAAGCAGGAGTTGAGGTGTCCGGATCTGTGGAGACTTTTCCAATCTAGGTCTCAAATCTGAAGTGGTTAGATCCAATGTTTTCGCTATTTTGATCAGTGGTTCAGATACCATTGCTGTAGAGGAAGACAGATCCAGAAATCTTTGTTTTGATTCATTAGAGGCAGAATCTTTCTATTTATCAAATCTTTGGGGGGTTTGAGCCCCAGTGGTTGTCAAAGCAGGTTTGGAGTGTTACAGACTGCTAAGAATTAACTCATTTTTCCTATCTACCAAGGTCCGTGAATTAAATGCCTTACATATCTTACAGTCAAAATCAAGATGAGATGGGCCTAAGCAATAGACACATTTAAAGTGCACATCAGAATTTGGAATTTTATGGCCTGGCCACAGGCCATGCACTTTTTGAAAGCTGAAGGTTTCATAGTTAAAGTTCAACATGGAAAGCAATATATATAGACACTTTAAAAAGAAGGGGGAAAAAAGAAAAAAATACATACAATGGAAATAAGGGTACTGAAAAATACAAATGAAATGCCAACAATGGTATTTAAGAAATACTCAAAAAAGAGTGCAAAGGAGAATAAGATTGTATCTTTAAGGATATAAGTAAAAGGGTGGAAGAGCAAACAAGTGTATAATATAACAAATAATTCTAACTCACACTAATAAAATAATGCTTGCTTGAGAGTTATCAGTGACCACAACAGTACACTAAGGTAGTAAACAAGATCTGTGGTATGTTAGATGACTGAGTCATCATGGGTAAAGGTAGGTGCATGAGAGTTTCACTGTTCTATGAGTGGGAAGAAGCAGCAGAGTCAGATCCGAGGGTTGGATACGAACCCTATGAGTTGTGGAATGAATGAAAATAACATAAGATTGACTATTTTAAAATTATTTAAAAATATATACTTCTTCAATAAAATATTCTATACAAAAGTCACAAGTGAATAAAAAATGGATGAGTATTGTACATCTTGTAAACTGTACCCTTCCATAAAGTTCAAAGTTTTGATGCTCTATTTTTCAATACACATGATATTGAACTATTATCATTTAAACTAGCTGTATTGTGGTATTAGTTCTAATCTGCTAAATCAGCTCTTAATATTCCAAACATGTTTAAAGCCCCAAGGACTGGCATAATCATCCTTCCAACTTTCTTTTCAAGCACCTGAGCCTCTCTGACAAATCCTGTTTTACAGTTGCCACTCAGACTTTTGTAGCACCTTGTTATTTTAATGAGAAATTTAATATTTTCTAGCAAATACTGGACAGTTGTAAGGTATGGTGTGTATGTGTCTATTCTTTTTTGTTGAGACGGCCTGCTTATTCTTACATGTCTTCATTTCAGAAGGAGTATGGCTTTCATATCATTGTCTGATCTGACTTTAACTGGACTAATATAAAATTGATGATTATGCATTATTTTTCTGTAACCATATTGATGTAGTATAAAATATAAAACCATGGCCATGCTTAAACTGTGGCTACTGAATTGCAAACAAGGTCACCCCTCTCTTCTGTCACTTAGCAGACGCAGAAATGGGTCACATGTGCAGACGAGACAACAATGAAGCTGGGGATCAGCACTACATCTGTCATCCAGTACACTCCAACAGGCAACCAGAAGCCTCAGTATATAGGACTTATCTATTCACACAATCAATAAATATTAGATTGCTTATAATATAGGAACACAGAGCACAATAACTGTTTATAGCAACTGGTATGCTGTACAAATATCTATTATTTTGTGTCTTTCTTATGTAAGTGAGTGTGTGTGTGTGTGTGTGTGTGTGTGTGTGTGTGTGTGTGTGTGTGTGTGTGTGTGTGTGTGTGTGTGTGTGTGTGTGTGTGTGTGTGTGTGTGTGTGTGTGTGTGTGTGTGTGTGAGTGTGTGTGTGTGTGTGTCTGTGTGTGTGTGTCTGAGCGTGTGTGGAGCCATAAACAATTAAACAGTGGAAAAGTAATACATTGATAATGTTCTTTGCTATATAGTGACAGACACAGCCAGATACTGCAGGAGTAGGGAATGCTGTTAAATGTCATTGCATCCTTGGTCTGTGAAAAGATCTGCTACATGACACCTTTGAGACATCACAAGATGATTTTGTGTAAATGCATGCATCATAATGGAGTTGATGAGGAAAACTGGGTTACAGTTCAGACAGACATTAAGAAACCATGTGGATGCACTCATTACGTGATAAGGTTGGCTACTGTCCATTTGTACATGGTCAAACAGCATCTTAAGTCTGTTATACAAATCAGTCCTATCATAACTGCAGATAATCCGCAGAGTGCACACCCACTTTAAGGGAGATGACATGATATTTGTGAATATGCTGGCTCATCCCCATTGCTTTTTACAGAATAGGAATTATATGTCTTGAATATACTGTGCAGTTGTGCAGTTGAAACTATGCACACAGATGAAAGCTGCACATGGAAGTCTCTTAGGGAATGTTTTTCAGCATGTGACCACATAATGGCCTAATCTTTAGGATTCTTCATCATTAGATCTATACAGGGGAGTGATCACTGTTGGGGGCAGACTAAGGAGAATGTGTAGCATGAGCAGAGCATAGCTTGTGCTGCTTGATCACTTCCTACTCTAAGTTTGATCAATGGTCTTCACAACACTTTCCCACGAGTGTGTGTGCGTGTGTGTGTGTGTGTGTGTGTGTGTGTGTGTGTGTGTGTGTGTGTGTGTGTGTGTGTGTGTGTGTGTGTGTGTGTGCATGCGTGTGTGTGCATGCGTGTGTGTGTGTGTGTGTGTGTGTGTGTGTGTGTGTGTGTGTGTGTGTGTGTGTGTGTGTGTGTGTGTGTGTTGTCTTGTGCTTCTTTATATCATTTTGCTTACTTTTGAGCAGCGGAGTGTCAGTAACCTTTGAGACTGCAATTATGTTCATATTGGGTGTACATATATTAAATATCTCACCTAGAATATATGCAGCTTAGATTCTCTTATTAAAATGACAAAAGTTTGGAATAGATTTGGTTGAGGATGTGCTCATTTAGTATTTTACATGAGACAAAGATAACCAATACATATCTTGAAGTAAGTAAAATATATGATTGCTCAGTTGTAAGCCCCAGTTGTACCAAAGCTAATAAATTTGAGGTAGAGGCAGTCTTGGCTCATAGTCATGTTTACGAAATCTTCACTCCCAGAGTCATGCTGAGGGGGGCAGATGGTAGAGAACATGCTGTCTCAATGTCTGATTTTTTTATTGGGTTCCTGTTATGGTTGACTTCTACTTATTGGGAGCTTTTCTGTATTATTGGTAAGGAGAGACAGTCAGGGTAGGTTTTCATAGTGGTAGAGGGTCTTCAACACCACTACTGATAAGCAGCTAGATCGATCATTGTGTTCCAAAGAAACCA
The DNA here is from genome assembly GCF_019279795.1 of Protopterus annectens. Lineage (NCBI taxonomy): Eukaryota > Metazoa > Chordata > Ceratodontiformes > Protopteridae > Protopterus > Protopterus annectens. The sequence continues at coordinate 1,217,435,415 of NC_056728.1, read as the reverse complement.
ACACTGGAGGAGTCAATACCATATTTACAAACCCTAGTAATTACAGATGTTCACAGGATAACTCTTCGGCAGGGGTGGGGGGGCATTAAAGTTGTGTGTTGTCTACTTTAGGAAAGATAGATTCATAGATTAGTACTAAGCTAACTGCCCTTGCAAGCCATTTTAAGCCTAGCCAATTGTCCCTTGTGAGACTCAAACCCTGCACCTTATTTTTGTAAAGCAAACACCTTAACCATTAGGCCACCCTCCCAAAGTCAGCTTGATCTTATAAGTGTCTCTGGGGAATGTCACAGCCATAGTAACATTATAAAACAGCTCATCTCTCATCATGATCGTTTAGACATTAACTGCAAAAAGGAATAGCTAAAAATAATCTGGTGTTGTGGAGAGTTACTTCCACATAATTTAGTATGGCATACAATTCAAATGCTGGTAGAGGAATATACTGAACTAACCAGAGGTAATGATGAGATTTATGGTCTGTTATGGAAGAGACTGAAGCACTGATTCAAGGTTCTGTCATTAAAGTAGAAGTTAATCTCTAAAGAGATAGACGTAGCAATAATGACACACAGCAAACTAGAATGGGCAGCTTACATATAAAGGTTGTACTGGTAGGTCCTGGGAGGGATAACCTTAAATGTGAGATCAGGTACTTATAAGCAAAGCAAAACCCAAGATCACAAGGCGGCTCTGGCTTGGGCTGTGAGGGGGAGTGGGCTTGAACTGACTAGTGAGGAACTGGTGTGTAAATTGCTGACCTATAGAGTGAAATAACACAGAAGCACAGGTTAGCCAAGGTAGGTAGACAAATGGCAAGGAAGTGATCTAGAAAACATGTTAAGGCTTTTACAATGAACTTCACTCATCCTTGCTGAGGGTAGAGCATAACAGAAGAAATTAGCCTCATTTCTTGATTGGCAGCCAGTTCTATGTACTAAGGAAATATATCACTGACTGACACCATTTACTCAGGGTACGCCACTACTGATGTGCAATGATTAAAGAATGAGGAAGCCACCGATCAGGTATGATTTATGTATTCATAGGTTCATAGGTATTCACTAGGTTATTGACCCCTTGAGGATCTTTAAAAGTCTAGCCATGCATTCCCATGATGTGTTTTAGCCTTGTATTTGAATATATATAACTCAGAGCAGGCAGAGTATTTACATTACCCATTTTCATAGGGGAAAAGAGTGCTAAGCCATGGATAAATTTGCATTTTCCCATGCTTTCATCCAGATTATATTTGAACAAAGTAAGAAAAGTACTATGTTTTATGATTGCAAAGAAGTGATATTCTCTGTAAAACTAATCTATATCTTCTATTTATGTTGCAGAAGAGATTAAATTTTCCTGAACAGCTGTCTATATCACCATTTAACATGTGGATGTGCAGTAAGTCTGAAAGAAAAAGATCTCTTGAGGCTCTGTATGCACATCAGAGATAATTTCTCAGCAGTCTGTATGGTACCAAGAATAAGGGCAAGGCTTTGAGATGATCAGTGCAATTTTTATATTTTTTTATACTTAGACTCATGATTTTCTTAGTGAATAAATGTCATGGGAGCTTGGATTGTCTCAAGTGTTTGGACAGGTAAATGCCAAAGGGGAAATTATATTCAATAGTAAGCCTAATAAGTACCAATTACAGTGCAATGATCACATCCCTGGACCAGAATACCATATCTTAATAGCAAGCTGCAACTTTCTTGTATAGGTTCCCAGGTCCCTAACTAATGTATCGGTTTTTGGGAACGTGCATGCCTCTCAACCCCTTAGCACAAGAAATCTGAACAAAGCAAAAATAATGGTGGGACAATGACCCAAAACTAGGGGGATATTTTAAATATTGCCCTTATAAACTTAGAAAGTTGCTAGAATAAATGGTTTTGTGTAAGCATGCATTTTCTGAAGACTATTAAGTCTGAAACTCAAATGTCTGTCATTATTTCCTGATTTCACTTCTCAATGATTTGCCAGTAAACTAAAGATTTTATGAGGAACTGATCAAAAATATGAGGCAAAAATCTGTACAGTCTGCAAAAATCTGGACAGTTGATAGGTATGGGGATTTGTTGTCAATGTGATAGACTTTTAGTCTATGGGTTTGATACCAGCCATTTGTTTGGAAAGTCTCTCTTGGAGGTTATTAGTGTCCACTGGAAACTGTATAATGCGTAAATTACAGGCATCAACAAACTTTGTCAGCCATAAGCCCTTAACATTCATTTTGATTTCCAAGAAGTAAATGTCAAAGAGAAGTGACCTAAGGACTGAACCCTGGGGTACACCACTAGCGGCAAGTCTTTTGGAGGAGGTAGAGCTGTCCACTGTAATTTTCTGTGTTTTACTTCTTAGCCAATTTGCTATCCATTGAGTTACATAGGGATTAACATTTAAAAGGTTTTCCCTCTTTTTTAATTTCTCCAAGCCTTTTGGGTTTCCATTAGCATGACGGAAATGGACCCCATTCCTAAGTCAAAGTAAGATTAAAGTTCATGAAATTAGTATTGTTTCAATCTTTGATGTCAACCAGAAGTGTTCTTTGCAGCACCTGTAATGTGCCCATTAATGAGGCAGATCCTGCCTTTTGAACTTGATCGACTTTTTTGAAACAGTCACTAAGGCCATTGATGAGGGTAAGGCAGTTGCCTTTGACACAATACCCCACTCAGGCATCATAGACAAACTCACCAGCTTAAATGTAAACCCATATGTCACAAGGTGGGTTGCAAACTGGCTCAAGGACAGAACCCACAGGGTCAGAGTTGCTGGAGCTGTGTCAGACTCTAAGCCAGTCACAAGCAGTGCCCACGGGGCTCAGTCCTGGGACCCCTCTTGTTCTGCATTTATTTTTCCGAGGTACAGGCAAACATAGGAGGATGACAAAGTTTGCAGATGACTGCAAAGATACCTCAGCAGACACAAACATCCTTCAGAGCCATGGCCTTAAGCTGAATGCCAAAAACAAATTACCACATAGGTGGTAATCCATAAGAGGTAATCAGGGACCTAGGGACCCAGGTTGACAGTAACCTCTCATTTGACACTCACATTGCCAAAGTGGTTAGGAAGACCTTCTATATTGCCCACCTTATCATGAAGGATTTCACATCTAGATCAAGAGAGGTCATTGTGCCCCTGTACTTTTCTCTTATCAGGCCAATGATTGAGTACAATGCCCCATTTGGGATGTATCTTACCCGACACCTGCAGCAGTTGGAAAGACCCCAAAAGTTCCTCACCAAGAGGATAAAGGGACTTAAACATATGTCATATGCTACCCGACTGAAAAAACTCCAGCTCTATTCAGTCGCATACCGCCTACTCAGAGGTGATCTGTGCCTGATGTACAAGGCCATGTCCAATGAATTAATGGACATGCTCCACCTCAGTAAATCCAAATCCACCAGAGCCACGAGAGCAAGAGACTTAAACCTCAACACAGAAATAAATAGGATGTGCTGGAGGGACAGATTCATAACCCAGAGGAACAGAATCCCAATCCATGTTAGGCAGAGCCCCTCACTAACTCTATTCAAGAGAAATCTTGACGAGTGGATGGGGGATCGAGGTTTTACCGTGGGGTCATCTCTGTGTCACTACTAGACAGAGGCACAGTAAACTAAACCCTAAAAGGGCGTAGTATTCTCATCCTAAGGGGTGGTGAAAGCCACACACGCTATGGCTAGGCTTATAAATGCCCTAGGGCAGATAGCCTAGTACGAACCTATGAACCTATGAACCTATATGGAGTTATGTATTGGTAACATATCTAAATACGGTTGTAGATTCTTTTTTATTAGACCCATTGCTCCTACTACTATTGGAACTGTCTGGGTATCTTTTTTCCACTTTGCTCTCATTTCTGCCTACAAATCCTGATATTTTATGACTTTGTGTCTCTCTGTTCACAAGACACTGTAGTCACTGGGTGTAGCGATTTCAATGATCAACACTATTTTTGTCTTCTTTTCATGGACCACTATATCTGGTTTTTGCACATCTATCTTTTGAATTGTTGGTAATAAGTAATCCCATGTGATGCAGACTTCATTATTTTCTATGATGCTTTGTGGCTCATGTTTCCAGTGTTTTTCAGCTACTTCATTGCCATAATGTTTACAATATCCCCAGTGCAACAGTCTTGCCACAGTATTATGCCTTTCATTATACAGTCCTTCTGCCATTAGTATGTCATAACCAGCAACAAGGTGGGTGACTGCTTCCAGCTCTGTTTTACAAAACTTACATTTGTCTGTTTCTCCCACATGTGCATGGACTTTGTAAACAAATGTGTGTATAGCCCACTATCTTTCATCTTTTGGTTTGAATTCACCTCTCATTAACCATTCCAGCATTTGATCCTGATCAACATGAGGTTCTTCCAGGAGTTTTCTACACTTGCAACTATATTTATGCATTTTCTACATTTCTTGCCTTCTCATCTGATCCTTCAACTTATATACTTGCTTTTGTTTTTTGGCATATTCAGTTGCCGCCTGATTTTTATCTACTCTGGTTTGATTTCTATTCCTGCTTGACGCCAATATGCTTCTGCTAGACTAAGCAGGGAAGTCATCTTAGATTTATTCTCTTAATGTTTCAAACTTCTGATTATATTTGGGTCCTGTGAGGTCAGCAGATATGTGTGCAGTCCCATGACTGCAAATTTATACATGTAATCAATTACAAGGAGGCAATACCTCCTTCAGAATGGGGAATATATAATCTTGGTATGCACTGATTTTTATAAATCACTTGGTGAGCATGAAGCATCCTTCTTGTTTTTCTATCTAATCTATCCAACATGTTGTGGGGCCAATTAATTATTCCAAAACTGTAAGTTAGGACAGGAAGAGCAAATTGCTTTTAGGATTAATTTAAAACTTCTAAAATATTCCTTACTAAGTTTTATTTGCATTTGTTCATGTTTTATTGTTGATCCTTCATCAGTTCCCAAATATTTATACACTCCCTCTTGCTCAAGTTCTTTTACCTCACATTCTTGTCCAAAACTGATGTTTTCATGGTGTTGCAGTTTTCCTGCTTTAAAGGTTGCTTTTGCACACTTATCAAGACCAAATGACATGCTTGCATCATCTGAAAAAGTTTTGACTACATGCAGTTGTGCTTTCAGTTCCTCATCTGATGAGCTATACAATTTTAAATCATTGACAAACAGAAGATCAGAAGTCTACACTTTGTTGTTTTCTAGGAGCCAAATTATAGCCATGGCCTAATCCATTAAGCAGACAGCTTAATGGGTTAAGGGCAAAACAGAATAGCAGAGGTGACAGGAAGACACTCAGGAATATCCCCCTTTGGATTTTTATCCCTGGATTAATAATTTGCTCTTTATCATGGCTTAATTGCAAAGTGGTCTGCCACTGTTTCATGGTCACTGTTATGTAGTTGTTATCCATGAATATGGAATACTATCAAATGCTTTTTTTGTAGTCAATCCATGTCATAGATTCTTCCCTTTTTTACAGTTCTCTCTTATGACTTTATTTAGCAGCAAATGATCCTTTATTCCATATGACTTTCTTTAATTACCCATTTGTTCTATTGCCATGAATGAATTTTCTTCTAAATGACTATAAACTCTGTCAGCATCAGTTCTGGTGTAGAGTTTATACATAGTTGCAAGGCAAGATATTGGTCTATAATTTTTTGAATAACTTGCAGATTCACTCTTAAGTAGGAGCATTGTTTTTCCTATTGTTAACCAGGTTGGTGTCTGTTCAGGGTGCACTTATAAATAGTTCTTACTCATGACTAAATCCTTGTGCAAAGATGTTAATACTTTTAACCAAAAGTTAGGTACTGCATCTGGGCCTGGGTTATTCCAATTAGTGGCTTTTCTTAAATTTATCTCAATCTCTCTGGCCGTTACTTCATCCCATTTTATATCCTATACTTTTAATCTTCTTCTTCTTTCTTTTACTTCTTCTATCCATTTAGCATTGTTGTTATGTTCCACAGGATCTTCATAGATACTTCTCCAAAATGTATCTACTTCCTCTTTTTTGGGTAGTCTTTCAATTCCTTTTGCCTTGTTTCCCAGTTCTCTATAAAACTTTTTGAGGTCATCAATAAGGTGCTTATTTTATATTAACATTTTAACAAATATTTTGTGTTAACATTTGCTGGGAGAGTTTATTGATGATACCTGAATGTGGGATGGTGTTGAATGCCTTAACGAGATCTAGATTTGTAGTGTGCACTGATTTTTCCTAATCTATTGTTTCAGTAAGCTTTTCAAAGAAGTCATCCAGATTAAGTAGACTGGTTCTGCCCTTGCCACAACCAAACTGTCTTGGTTCAAGGGTTTGTAAGTTACTTATGTCATTGTTTTTTAGCTCCGTAATGATTCTTGCCATAGCCTTACAGATTAGACTAGTCAGACGTATGGGTGTATAATTTCCTAAATCAGTTAACACTCCACTTCTGTGCAAGGTAATGACAATTGTCCTCCATTTGCCCAGTGCATAGGCTGTTTGGAGGCTGGTATTGAATAGCCTCTGTGGGGGGTTTGACAGGTTCTGTTTCAGATTGACCAGTAGGCATCCTGCTATGTTATCTGGTCCCATATAAACAGTGTTTTTGGCCTTGGGATAGCACCTTGATGTCTTTCTTGGGAGATTTGGGGGGTGGGTTACAGTTGCTAGTATGTGATCTTTGGATGTTGATGAGTGACAGAAATAAAATTTGAGCTTATTTTATCTAGTAGTAGATTGGCTATGGCTTCTGAGTCTGAGTAGGTGACATAATTTACTATTAGCTCTTTTCATTGCTGTGTTGTTTCTGAACCTACTAAAACAGTTAAAGAAGGATTATTGACTGTCTTTTGCCTGGGTAGCTATTGTTGCCTCATATCTGGCTTTAGCAGATTTGATTAGGGACTGCAGTTCCTTGTTAAGTTTAGCAAGAGTGCTTTTTGTGTATTGCAAATTATATTTACTTTTTCATGCAATGGCATTTTTTACTTTTGTTGTAGAGGTTGTTTCTATTCTGGTTCTACCACAGGAGTTTAGCTTAAATATGTCATTGCATTTGCATCAGAGTGGGACAGATGTCTTTATGCAGCTATTTTCATGTGCATAGAATTTGGTGGTAAAGGATTCTATACATTGACATCATCAGGGTGGGAGGGGATATTGAATCTAGTCAGATTTGGGTGATGTTTCAGCCTGGTGTGATGCAGGTACAGAGCCAGGACTGAGTGAGAAAGTGTTTTAGTGGATGTTTAAACAAGTGACTGCTAGGTATCTGTCTAATGTCCATTGGGATATTGCTACAAGTGTTGGCTACTGAGAGTGAGCATAGAGGGTGTCTAGCAGACTTTTTGGGTTTATATATAGTGTAGTGAATTGGTTTTTGGAAGAGTAAAGGGGGGTGTTAGGTAGATAGTGATTAAGAGTAGACCTAAAAGCAGTGCAAGCTAAGGTGTTGTATATCACATTGTGTGCCCGGAGATTTTGGGTATATTTGAGAGAGAGAGAGAGGGGCAGCTCAAGCCAGTTTAAGGATTTGAGTACAATGCAATAATGGGAACTGTTTGGCTGACATTCTGCAAGCCTAGCTACTTTACTATAATATATTGCTAGTTTTGATGTTAGACTGTTGGTAGATTGCTTAGAATTGGGAAAGCATATAATAATGATGGAATGAAGTATGAGCTAGCAAGTGTAGCTCTGGAGGGATTGGTGAGGAATTTCTTTCATTTATAAAGCAGTCCAAGTTTTTGTATTTTTTTATGGAATTTTGAATATGTAAGTCAAATTTAAGTTGGTCATCAATTATTATACCTCGTAGCTTGGTATTTGAAATGACATATAATGGTGCTTTTTAATAATGACATTTTGAAATTGTCATTATTAGGTGTTAGTGACTTAAGAAAGAAGAAGTGTAGATTGCTTTTCTGGGGGGGGGGGGGGTTGAGGACAAGTTGATTGTATATTAACCAGTTTTCAGTGGAGTTGATGGTGTCTTGTGCAATGCTTTGTAGATTGTCTGCACAGCTAATGAGAGTGGCATCGACTGAGTACTGTATCATAGAAGCATGTGGAGAAAATATGTGAAGATTGTTAATAAATATATTAAAGAGAATAAGACTCACATAGGGGGTATGGGTGACATAGAAGGGGCCCTATAGTTAGCTATGATGTGATAATGTGTCTCTTAATGATAAGTTAGATGTGCAAGCATTCCAGGCCATCATCTTGTCTAAGTAGTCTGGAAGTGATACTTTGTTAAATGAATAGAGAGAAACTGTCTCCTTTAGTGCCTTCATCTAGAACAGTGGGCTTGAATACATGGTAAGCATTGAAGCCCTGGACAGATGTGGACCTTTCAATGGACTTGAACCAGATTTCTGTGACAATGCATAAAACAATGCATTACATGTTCAGGAGTGCGTGCAAGAAGTGTATTTTTTTATTAACGCTCCTACCATTGAGCAACAAAACCTTTATGCTATCTGGATTCTGTGGTGTTATGTCATGTCAGATGGTTTTGAAGACTGACATTAACTGAAAAAAGACACAATGGGTGGACAAGATTATACCCAATACAAGAAATCCTTGGGGAGATAGGTGCAGACCATCTCTGGCAAAGGTGTGGGGCTGTGTGCTTTTGACAACCTGTTTGTTGATTCTAGTCATTTTAAATGAAATATTAGCCCCCAGATTCACTATATAACTACATCTTTCACATGCTGTGTCAGTTTGTTTAAGTAGTACTTGGTTGTCATAAATGTGAGACAATTCTTGCATTATCTCAAAATGCCCATTTCTACCAACCCAGCTACAGAGACAGCTGGGAAGTGCAAAGCCAAAGTTCCAAATGCTTACTAGTTTGGACTGCAGGGGGGATGGTACCAAATGGGTTTTGAGTTAGTTTATTGGAGTGCTATCTGAAGAAATCAAACAATCTAAGTCTACACACAAAGGGCAATGGGTCTCAGCACAAATTAGGGGGCTTATCACTCAGCTACTCAATAGTAACTTCTCAAGGAATTTATGAGTTCAGTTTTATAGGGAAAGTTAAGGTTCTAAGTATTTCTGTCTATCCAGATCACAGCTAACCTCAGCTGTATGATGTGCAGTGCCTTTTAAACTCAGGTAATTTATAACAAAGCAGAACATTTTGAAAAGATTCTAGTGATACTCTGCCCAATGGCAGAACAACACACTTGAAGGTTCTTCAGCAATCAGAAGCCTAGAAATGACTTGGTTCTTCTCTAGTGCAAACTAAAGCTATTCCAACTCAGATTACAGTAGCATGCCAATAATAAATGCAGAACTAACACAGGAAGGCTGTACGAATGCAATAAGTACTTATCTCAGGTGTTTCAGGCTAGTAGTTGGTCAAATCTGGTGTAAAATAGTCACACTCAAGTGAAGAGGATGACAAGCTTTGAGCAGCTCTGAGTGAATGAGCACTGGGCCATGCAAATACAGGTAGGTGATTAGGTGATTAAGATTAGCAGTAATTCCTAAAATCCTAGGATAGTGGAAATGTAAGATAAAGCTTTTCAGTTAGGCTGCCTCCCCCTAGTCCCTAAGAGACACAAGTAACATTCCATCACAAAACAGGGGTAAATAAAGATGAATCTAAGAATTTCCATCCAGTTACCCTAATAAATGTAGATGCCAAAATTTTGGCCAAAGTGTTGGCTAATAGGTTAGTTAAGGTGCTGTTGAAGCACATTAGCCCTACACAGACTGAGTTCCAGAAAGGATGATGACTTGCTGATCATTGTTGGCTGTTGTGCCTCCTCATTTAGGCTGCAAAGCCTATTGCTACTCTTGTTAAGGTATTTCTCCTTCATATCATTAATGCGTTGCCTTCTCTGAAGCAGAATTTATTGTTACTAGAAGCTAAAGGGTTTAGTCCAAACTTTTTCAAGTAGATAAAAGATGTTTAGAAGGAAGGACCTTTTTACAGGGTTAGTAGTAAACCTGTCCTTCTTTCTTTGCAGGCGAAAAAGACCACATGTCAGAAGAACACCATTCTCCTTTATTATTTCACTAGTTATAGTAACACTGTCAAGGGCTTTGTAGTGTAATCTAATATGAGAAAAAGTCAGTATAACCAGGGGCAGCTCATGCTATGGGACTTCAGGACTGCAGCCCTCCCACCTAGAAAACAAAAAGAAAACAAACCGTGAAACAAAAAATTAAAAAATATATATATATGTATATATATATATATATATATATATTTTTTTTTTTTTTTTTTTTTCACGAGTCCTGGAACTCCGTGGACGCACTTAGATAGCCCCACAATCTGTGCAAACTCAGACTGCCTGAGTCAGCAGTCCAGATACAGAGAAGGCATTTCTGCCCTGCAGATGCCCAGGAATCTGTGCAGTGATGACCGCACAGAACAGAGGAGCTCCAGACTGCTTCATCAGCAGACAGGACCAATCAGGAGAGGGGTGAGGTGAGTTTTAAGCTCTCGCGGGCTTGGATTTTGAGTGGGCTACTGCTTCATGGAGGGTTTGGAACTGCTGCTTCATGGATTCAGGTGTGGACATGGAGGTAGGTGTGGGGCTTGGATTTCAACTGCTGCTTCATGGATTCAGGGAGGGGTGTGTGTGTGTGTGTGTGTGTGTGTGTGTGTGTGTGTGTGTGTGTGTGTAAAATGTCCTAGTTGCTATATACTGATGGCTAGAGCAAACACATGGTGGTGTGTAGGGAATACCTCAGGCTTGAACCATGTACCTTGTATGGAGGTGTTAAGGGCCTGAATTCCCTACCCACTACCATTTGCAAAAAATTTGCAGATTTTTGCCTCATATTTGATCTGTTCTATTCCTCATAATATCTGTAGTTTCTAAATGTTAAAATGCTTAATATTTGATGGTGCAGTGGTAGCATTGTTGCCTCACAACTGCAGGATCTCAGGTTTGATTCTTGGCTGGGTTGCCTTCTGTGTGGGGTCTGCTCCCTGTGTTTCTGCGGGTTTGCTTTTGTGTCCTTCCGTGTTACAAAGACATGTCTGCATTATTTCTGCCTGGCCCTCTGCTGAAAATTTTTTGTTCCAAGTCAGACTGTCCTGGTTAACAAATGTTAAATAAAATTGATAGGCATTTGAATTTCAGACTTCAGGTTTCTGAATGTTTAATTCCTTACATATTTGATGGTGCAGTGATAGCATTGTTGCCTCACAGCTATAGGTTTTTCTGGTTTGATTCTTGGCTGGGTGCCTTATTTGTGGAGTCTGCATCTCCTCCTGTGTTTGTGTAGATTTGCTCTGGTGTCCTGACATTTTACAAAGATGTGTCTGCAGTATTTCTCCCTGGGCATTAGCTGAAAATTGTTTTTGTTCTGTCAGAAGTAAAACTGACAGGCATTTGAATTTCAGACTTCATATTCTTTAGAAAATACATAGTAAAACAACCTTTTATTCTAACAATTTTTAAGTTTATAAGATGAATATTTGAAATTGTCCCTATTTTTGGGACTGTATTCCCCCATTATTGGCTTTGTCCAGGTTTTTTGTGCTAAGGTTGAAAGCTATGGCAAGAACTGAATTCACTGAATGTTTGAGGGCTGTATTCCCTCATTACTGGGTTTGTCCAGGTGTTTTGTGCTAAGAGGTTGACAGCTATGGTGAGAACTGAATTCACTAAATGATAGCCATTTAAGTTTCAGTCTTCCTCTCTTTCACAAAGCAGCTGATTTGGCGTAGTGGTATGTTGCTCTGACTGTTTTGCACAGGGACCTTGGCAGTAAAATGTATGGTGTAACACAGCATTTTATTTAGCAACTTTCCAAGATTATACAAGCAATGTTTAATGTATCCCTGTTTTTTTAGGCTTTTTACCCCCCCCCAATAAATTTTGGCTTTTTCCAGATTTCTTGTGCTGCGAAGTTGAGATGCAGTTGAGTATTGAGTAGATTTTACAAAGAGCTGAGAGCTGCAGGGGAAGAGAAGTTTAGTGCTGCTTATTCTAAGCCTGCTTGCATTGTTAATAGCACAACAGGTTGTGTGCTTGTTTTTGATGCAGAAGGTTGTGGGTTCTGCTCCCACAAGGAGTGGATGCTGCCATGCTGAGTGTCTTCCTTGGCAAAGGTACTAACTATGAGCCTGTTATCAGTTTGCCATCCATTTCCTATTGCAATATTACTAGCTTATCATTTTTTTAATGTAATATAGGCAATTTATTCCTCATTGGCAACAGACACTTTATTTTTTGATGAAACTATGAAATATAAAGGTGTTTGCCACCAGCAACCTCTTCATTAGTTACAGATTTCTTTAATGTGGAATTATTTAGATGACTTTTACTACTTCAGAGATTTGTGCATATTTACTGATAATGGTGGACTGCAGAATTCTGCATATTTACTGATAATGGTGGACTGTAGAAGTTTGAGTAGACTTTTATGATGGAAATGTCCTGAACTGGGCAGTTTTGTCATTATTGGTGCATGCATTTTGTTTCATTGTTTACTGGAAAAATGTTCTGAATTGGGCAGTTTTGTTATTATTGGTGTATGCGTTTTGTTTCATTGTTTAATAAATTTAAGCCACACTCTAACAAATGTACTGTATTGTACAAGGAATATAATTTAGTACAATCAGGAAGGTGTATCAAAGAACACATATATGTTTCATATGCAAGGGACCTATGATTTGAAAACAGCCCAGAATTAATCTTTATCTGCCACTGGCAAAATGTATTTTCTTTGAATGTGGGTTTCAATGAATGTGAGTTTCAAGGGCAGATAAGTTTTAATGCTAAGTCTGTTTTCATTGTGAGACTGCATTGCTTTGTTTAGCAGATGTCTTAGTGTTTTGTGCTGTAAAATGCAAAATAAAACTTTCAAATGAAGTCCAAATCATCATAACAGTAAAGCAGTATGCACATTAGTGTTTATGGTAAATGGAGTGAAATAGCCAAGTAATGGATCATTGAAATGACTGCAGGGGGAAGGCTCCATTCGACCATGATTTTGTGAGGGGGAAGGGAGACAAACTCAGACAGCCCCAGCTGAACTACATCTTCCAACTGTCCATATTTTCAAAGAATGAATAGATTTTTGCTTCTTATTTTTGGTTTGTTCCTCATAAAATTTGTGGTTTTCTGGCAAATCATTTAGGAATTAAGTCACTAAATAATGACACACTGAGTTTCAGACTTCATAACCTTCAGAAAAATGCATGCTAAAGTAAGACCTGTTATTCTATCAACTGTCTCAGTTTATACAAGAGCAATTTTAGTACTGTTTATATGTTCCCCCAATATATTTGGCCTTGTTAGTTTTATTGCATTAACAGGTTGAGAGGTACATGCAAATAAATTGCTTTATAGAATTAGGCATAGCCAAACCTCTCAACTGTCCTCGATTTTGGCTCAAAATGTTGCTCTTCCCCATAATAATCCCTCCGCAAAATAGCAATTTTGGAAGAAAACATGGAGGGTTTACAATTAAGAAATAACTGCAATAATCAGAGTTATAGATTACTTTTATTTCAGAAATGCATGTAGATTCTTTTTTGTCAACTTTTCAAGTTAGCAGTACTAATATTAAAGTGTCTCTTCTTTGACAGGTTCCCAGCTGTATTGTGTGGCTATTTTATATTTTTGCATCACATTTTTGGTCCATTTTTCATAAAATTGTGGGGTTTTTTTTGGCAAATTAGTGACAAATCATTAAAGACTGACATTAGAAAATAATGACAGACATTTGAGTTTCAGATTTCATACCCTTCAGAAAATTCATACTAATGCAAGACCTATTCTATTATCTTTCTAAGTTTATAAGAGCAATATTTAAAAATTGTCCTTATTTTTGGGCCTTTGTCCCACTTCTATGTATGGCTTTGTCCAGATTCCTTACTCTGAGGTTGAGAGGTATGACAAATGTGTCAGGGCCATCACAGTCAGCCAGAGACATTTCAAATTGTGACATACTTGTTGCACCCCACTTCCCCATGTAGTGACTCTGGATGTGTCCAAGCAAGGCAAGGAGTAGTTATGCAGTGTAAATGTGCAGGGTATCCCCGTACCAAGGTAGACACAAGTACTACAGTGGTGTTTCATCTTTTCTTGATTTTGCAGAATGGTCTGGTTTCTGTCATATTTTTGTACTGTTGATTTATTCTTATTACTCAAAGTGCCTGTTGCTCTGTGTTTTAAGTAGGTAAGCTTGTCTGAGATTGTAGGATGCAAGTAAGCTTTAATAAGCATACTGTTAAAGAATTGCCAACAGTGAAAACCTTTCTGTTGCCATGCAGAGAATACTTGCATAACTAGATAATGTATAAACCTTGGGTATTGAAATGCATATGACAGTATTTGTAATAAAGGACAGGATTACATTATTATTTTAAGAAGCTCATTACACTTGTTGGAGACTTCCAGTCATCTCTGCAGGCTTTACCCGTAAACTAAACAGAATACCAATCTATCATGTGTGGTCCATAACCTGTACAGTAATCCTTTAAGCAATGTATCTTGAGCTTGTTTCTTGTTTGCTTTTCATTTTTTACTTTGATCATGTTTTCCCCATGAAACAAGTAGATAGTTGTCAGGCAGCAGGTCTTTTTTGGATAAGAAACATTTTTGCAAGTGGGGGCATCACAGAGATTTCTACTTTCAGTGTGTTACTTGGTACTTTAATAAAGATGAATATAAATTATAATTATAACTGCAATGCAAGGAGAAGTGGTTTGAGTTGAGTGCTGCTTGTTTTTCTTATACTTGATTTTGACTGGCATTCCTGTAATGTATTTAAAAAGTAATTTATTTTTTCATGCCTCACAACCTTTTTGTTTCCATCTAGATATTAAGTAAGCTGTCATGCCGCCAATGCATTGAAATATTTGTATTCTTGTACACTTCATTTTGTCTTGATTGGACTCTCATAATGATGGGTTGGCACCCAGGGCAGCGTATTTAATTAAAGTTAGTTTTTGTGGTTTTGAGCATAGCTCCTCCCCTTTCTAGTTGGCCGCACCCCTTCCCATTGACCCCACCCATTCAGCTGTCTCCTGCAACCCCCCTTTGATTTGAAGTCACCAGCCGCCACTGAGTATAAATCCTATGCTTTCTTATGTATAGCCTTTTATTTTGACTTTACTTTTGCAGTGAGAGGCAGGTGTTTCAACAATAAAAATACAATTTGCAACTATTTTAGGATGTTTCAGGGCTCTGTATGAATAAGGCCGAAACTAGCATGTGAAATTGAATAAGGGGTTTATAACTGGGAAGATCCATTTTTGGTTAGCTGGTAGTTAAGAGAGATGGTTGGTTGTTGTTGTTTGCCTTTTCCTAGTAAAGGGTCGCCACAGTGGAACTCTGGCCTGCTAATGATTGGCAGTAGATTTTTGCAAAATGCTGAGGTGCCAGCTCGATGCCCAACCTTCAATGAAGGCATGCCCATTTACACACACATGTCTTTTGAATGCTACCCAACCACAGGGAGGACATGCAGACGCCACACAGAAGGCACTCCCAAGCCTAGCATCGAACTGGAGAACCTCTTGCTGTGAGGTACCAACACTACCACCATACCACCACAGCAATCTACCACTGTGGCAATTGTGATTAAATATTGAGGACTGATTTGGTAAAAGGCATTAAAGATATGTTGTAACCCCAGACAACATACTTATGTAAATCATGGGAGAAATGCTGTCACATGGATGATTTATCCACTGATCCTGCAAAACGTTAGACATTTACATAACAGCTCCTGAGACAGTACTGTTAATGGACTTTAGGTGTGTGTGTATGTGTGCTAAAATGTATTTGTCACAGTAAAAAGTCAAAGGGAATAGAATTAAAACTGGCAGCCCTTTCCCTGTTTGGGATGCCATCTGCCTGACATCATACGTTTTTCTCTCTTGTCCAATTTGGATCCATTGCTCAGGGGTAGTATGAATGAAAGCTTTCCATAGGCTAAAACATTAATTAATTAACTAACTATTGTGCATGTTATTTCGAAAACTGTGCTAGACAGACTAGTCAAGAATAGGTCAGAAAAACAGGTCCCAGACAGTTTGCCGAACGGCTGTTTCTCCGAAACTGAAACGGCCGGCCATACTTGCATGAAAGTGTTTTTTGCCAAAAAAGCACTTTCACACAAATATGCTAACAGGTAAGGGAAATCGTGGGGGAATGGCTGTTGCTGAGATTGTAGTACAGTGGGGATAAGGGATATTTTCCCCACTGTAGTGCGATCTCAGAGTGAGAATCTAAAAGTAGGGGTGTGTGAGGGGTACAGCACCCCACATGGGGGGTGTAGGGGGGCTTGCCCCCTGTGTAAACATGAGTTTTGTGTTTGTATGCATTTGTTTTTGTTTTTTTCTTAGTATTTGTTAGGGACTTTAGCAAAAGTGCTTTTTCGGCAAAAAGCACTTTCGCTAAAGTGGATTCGGTGATTTGGTTTCGGACAATTGAACTTTTGTTCAGTCGTCCTGGACCCCAGAAAAACATTCTAATTTCTGTTGTTTACAGTTCATAGTAGTTAATGGAATGTAAAAATGGTAAAAGATGCAAATAGGAACCTTTTGCTTTCTTTCCTGAAGTGTTCCTGAAGTGTTGTGGTAAGCTGTACAGCTTACTAAGAAAAATATCAGCTCTCCTATAGATATATATATATATATATATATATATATATATATATATATATATATATATATATGTGGGAAGGATGAAGCCAACATATAAACTGCCTTCCATTGGTCTGTTAGACAGAGTGATGAGGAGGAGTAGAACATTGCTGAAAAGGATCCAGGTTCCAGGACTAAAAATGGCTTACAACAACTAGCTACTAGAAGCTGCCGGGCTGGTTAGCTTATGGAATTGCCAGGATGAGACTGGTGTATACAATAATCTCTGGAAGAGAACATTATAGCAGTTTAAAAACCTTTTGCACCCTATTACTTATGCACACTGTCTTTGAGATGGTTGTATCTTAAAGTAAGGAGTATATTCTGAGGTATTGCTCCCTCAGACTATATATTGATCCACATTTGCACTTTCAGTTCCACTATTTATAGTAGTGCAGTTTCAATTCTAAGGATATCAATAAGCCCCGTTCATCTATTCTCATTTTATATACATTTAAATAGGAAATTACATTATACAGAATATAGCCAGTATTAGTAAAACAGTATAAAGGACTTAAGAGATGAAACTGCAGTACTTTTCCATACCAATGAGTGGAGCTGAGTTATAAACAATGGATACCATTATCATTTGTTATATCTAAGCAAGAAAGATTTACTTTCTTTGAGCATGCTGACTATTCTAGTGACATTTATTATTTATTTATTTATTTACATTTGTTTACCAGGATAGTCCACTGGGCCAAGGTGAACCAATTTTCAGTGGATGCCCTGGGAGAAAAGCTCCGTAAACAAAATATAAGTATTACACAGTACAGATATAGTATATTATGTGACAAACAATAAACATAAAAATGTGAAGCATGGTACAAATTCAATACAGCACTGTACAGTGGAGAACTAAAAGACAGTACAATCTGATCAATATACAGTAGTACCCTGTCAGACCACATACATGTACAGCATGTATAAAAGTAAATATATTTATTTCTGTATGGTATAGCATGCAAAATCTGAGTCCAAAGTTATAGAAAATACTTAGAGTAGAAATAAACTGTAGCAGGAATTTCAGCCTAAACTATTTCTAACCAAGCTATAAAATAAGGATGGATATTATGCATAAAATTGTATTTCTAGAGGGTTTCAGCTTCAGTGAATTTCAATAACTGCTTCAATTCTGCACAGTAATGTTATGACTTATAAATATTTCTCCACAGACTTTCTCCTTATATTCACTATTGCCTCCCCTCATAAACCATTACATTAATACAGTAAGATTTTCCCTGCAGAGTAATGCAACAACCTCTATGCAAAGGTGCCTTCAAGTCAGAAATGGAAACACTTCCCTCATTTTATTTCAGGATGTAATACCTTAAAACATACCTACTGACAATATAAAGGAAACACAGAAAAATATGAGTTGCACGTTTACATTTAATATAGTGAATAGAAGCTCACAGCTATGGCACTTCCAAATTTGGCCACATATTTATACAAAGAAAGTATTTATATGAAATACTGATCTGTGTTTGTCAGTCATCTTCAGTAACATTCATTCATTTGTTCATTCGTTCATTTATTCTTTATCTGATAACTACTTTATAAAAGTCAATGTTATGGGGAAGTCAGTATTATCCTTTCACTTAGTGAGCATAACGTAGGCAAAATAATTCACACACACACACACACACACACACACACACACACACACACACACACACACACACACACACACATACATATCTACATGCATATATACATATATATATATATATATATATATATATATATATATATATATATACGCATATATATGTGGTTTACTATTGAAATGTCGAACGGCACTACATCGACTGTACTATAGTCGAACACGGAACTTCGAAAATAGTAATGTCGACGACAAAAAACAGTCTAGGACTGTGTTGTAACATGGGTTGAGTTAGGGGAGATGTTTGTGGTTCTGAATAATACTGAACACCTACCTTGACCCATGTTAAAACCATTCCTAGATTGTTTTTTTGACGTCGACATTACTATTTTCGAACTTCCGTGTTCGACTATAGCACAGTCGGCGTAGTGCCGTTCGACATTTTAATAGTAAACCTATATATGTATATATATATATATATATATATATATATATATATATATATATATATATATCTATATATATATATATATATATATATATGTATATATATATATATATATATATATATATATATATATATATATATATATATATATATATATATATATATATATATATATATATATGTATATATATATACATACACAAACAACATCCACACTCACACACACATGCACACATGCACACACACACACACACACACACACACACACACACACACACACACACACACACACACACACACACACACACACATATATTCAAAAACACACATGCACACAGCCACACACAGCACATGAACACACATGCATACACATGCACACACACACACACACACACACACACACACACACACACACACACACACACACACACACACACACACACACACACACACACACACACACACACACACACACACACACACACACACACTCACACACACATGCGCACACATGCATACACACATACATACAAACACAGCACAGGCACACACATGGGTCCCTATCGGATCACCAAAGTTTCAAAACTTCGAACATCATACAGCTGAGACCATATGATCAAAGTTTTGAAACTTTGAACGTTTTAAATGGAGATTGATGTAGAGCAAGGAATGGGAAATTTACTGTTTTTCTCACTGTAGTACTATCTCAGAGATGGTATATTGAATTAGCAGAGGGTGTGGGGGTGCAGGAGGGTTGCCCCCCTGCAAATTTTTTATTTTTTATTTTTTTTTAATTATAGTTTCAAAGTTTCAAAACTTTGATCATATGGTTTCGGACATATGATCTTCAAAGTTTTGAACTTCAGTAATCTGATAGGGACCCCCCCACCCCACCCCCACACACACACCTGGCTCAATAGTTCAAACAAGCCATGCCTTAGGGAATTAGGAAGAAAATTGTGCCCCAGTCAAACAACCATGTAGACACAGTTAGGACCTTCAGACTCCACTCTGAGGATATTCCAGTCATATTGTAGAATCAAACATTGTGAGTGAGTGGCATTAACCATTGCACCACTGTGCAGTTCTTCCTCATTAACAGCTCAATAAAAATGGCTTCAGCAGCATTGGCTGATACTTTCCTGCCCTGTTACAATTCATGCCCTTAGTGATAAGCCTTGAACTGGCCACAAGTGCTTTTACTGCCTGACATCTCATCATTTTATCTAAAGGCTCACTGGAAATTTTCAGAAATGAAACATAATAATCTAACCTGTTCAAAAAAGCATGATTTCTGCTTCATCTCAACCTAAAACAGTCTTGCCCTACCAGGGACTGATTTTCCCTCTCCTATCTTATGTTACATACTTTCCATAATCCAATTTTCTGGTACTCTCTCCATGCAAAATGGTCCACCAAACCTGCAAAGGGCTAGTAGCTACTTGTCTAATGTTTACTTAAAAAGAGCTTATTTGACAAAAATGTCTTTTTCTGCAAATGTTTAGTTTACCCAACCTCTAAAATGGCTAGTAACCTACTGTTTAAATGTTAGCTCACTAAACGCTTATTACATAATGTATTATATTTCTGTAAATGTTTTAATTGTTCTGTACAAAGCTTTGTCATCTTTTGTAACATGTAATATGTAACTTGCAATATTTGGAGCTTTTCTCCCCGAGCCTCCACTGAAAACGGGCTCTTTATGGCCCAGTGGACTTCCTCGGTCATCAAACTTAAATAAATAAATAAATACATAATTTTACCTAACATCATTTAAGAGATTAAAACTCCAGAAGCCTCTTTTGTATACTTATTTATTTGTTTGTGCTCTAGATTGACAAATGATGCAAATAAATTCTACTAATTTTCATGTTTTTCTGTCATATGTGCACCTACATGCAGCCATTAATTGTTTCTTATTACACTAATTACATCACAATTCCTCAGGAATTGCTATAAAAAACAGGCTGAAACTGGGTTCTTATGTACCATCCTATCAGCTTTTTCTAGCTGTTGGCTCTCACTTTATGACCCTAATTCACTTGGTGGTATTGTAATGCAACTTGCATATTGATAATAGAATAATTATAGTTAAAATCATAGTAGCTGTACAAGGAATTAAGGCATAAGTTCACATGCAGAAATAAAATACCAGAGAATGTTGAGACTAGAACATTAAAACTTGCACTGTAAAAACTAGATAACTCAAAAAGTTGGTTGCCATTATTATGTCATCACGCAGGTTGTCAAATTCACCTGAGCAATGCCCTACATCCCGAATGATGGAATGTCAAATACTGACATTCCCGACTGTCCTACCCCCCCCTCACTCTGGACATATGGTAATGCTTGTTCCTCGGTCCAGAGCAGTAAGGAATTTTGATGTTTGGTATTTGTGTCGGGTATGCCAAAAGTCAGCCTTCTGACTTCTGCAGAGGTGTGTCAACCATATTCCTACTCTACTGCCTATTAATTGGCATAATGTTAGCAAACCCAAAAGGTTGAATACAAAACAAATATGTTTATATAAAGGATGAACAAGGTGCTAAAGTTGTATGATGTGGTAGTCTAATTGATTTTCATCTCGAGATTTTAAATGTCCATCTTCTGGGAGTCATCTGTTTATCATATGACAACTTAAATATATATATACTTACCCTAGTAAAAAAAAAATGGATGTTAGAAGTAGACCCATATATATATATATATATATATATATATATATATATATATATATATATGTTCCTCATAAAATGTTTGGTTTTCTGGCAAATCACTGAAGATTGAATAAAAAAATAATGACAGATAATTGAGTTTTAGACTTCATACCCTTTAGAAAATTCATGCTAATGCATAACCTGTTATTCTATCAACCTCTTAAGTTTATAAGAGCACTATTTAAAAATCATCTCTATTTTTGGGCCTTTGTCCCCTTATTATTTATGGATTTGGCCAGATTTTTGTGTGCCAAGAGGTTGAGAGGTACAAGAAACAAATAGAGGTTAGACCACATCTACAGTGTTCTATATTGTTTTCTGTCTTGTTTATTCACCATCCTACATCAGCGAGAATATTTCCCCTTGAGCCTATGAACATTGTTTTTATCAAAGATCATTATCAATATCAAAGGCCTTTCAGGTAATGCTTATTTGCACTGGTAACTATATAAACATTCATAGCAGGCCATTCAGGTAATGCTCATGTGCATTGGTAATTATATACACATTCATAGCAGGCCATTCAGGTAATGCTCATGTGCATTGGTAATTATATACACATTCATAGCAGGCCATTCAGGTAATGCTCATGTGCATTGGTAATTATATACACATTCATAGCAGGCCATTCAGGTAATGCTCATGTGCATTGGTAATTATATACACATTCATAGCAGGCCATTCAGGTAATGCTCATGTGCATTGGTAATTATATACACATTCATAGCAAGCCATTCAGGTAATGCTCATGTGCATTGGTAATTATATACACATTCATAGCAGGCCATTCAGGTAATGCTCATGCGCATTGGTAATTATATACACATTCATAGCAGGCCATTCAGGTAATGCTCATGTGCATTGGTAATTATATACACATTCATAGCAGGCCATTCAGGTAATGCTCATGTGCATGGGTAATTATATACACATTACAAAGGCCTTCGACACAATACCCCACTCGGGCATCATAGACAAGCTCTCCAGCTTAAATGTAAACCCATATGTCATAAGATGGGTTGCAAACTGGCTCAAGGACAGAACCCACAAGGTCAGAATTGCTGGAGCCATGTCAGACTCTAAGCCAGTCACAAGCGGTGTCCCACAGGGCTCAGTCCTGGGACCCCTCCTGTTCGGCATTTATTTTTCCGAACTGCAAGCTAACATAGGAGGATTGTGGCTGACAAAGTTCGCAGACGACTGCAAACTGGGTGCCATAATTGATACTCCAGCGGACACAAGCATCCTTCAGAAAGGCCTCATAGAAATGGATAACTGGGTGCCAGAGCCATGGCCTTAAACTGAATGCCAAAAAATGCATAGTCATACCCTTTGAGAAAAACAAAGTACCCATAAATTACCACATAGGTGGTAATCCATTAAGTATGGAAGAAGTAATCAGAGACCTAGGGACCCAAGTTGACAGTAACCTCTTATTTGACACTCACATTGCCAAAGTGGTTAGGAAGACCTTCTATATTGCCCACCTTATCATGGAAGGATTCACATCTAGATCAAGAGAGGTCATTGTGCCCTTATACTCTTCCCTTATCAGGCCCATAATTGAGTACAATGCCCCATTTGGGAAGTACCTTACCTGACAGCTGCAGCAGTTAGAAAGACCCCAAAAGTACCTCACCAAGAGGATCAAGGGGCTCAAACATATGTCATATGCTGCCCGGCTGAAGAAACTCCAACTCTATTCAGTCGCATACCGCCTACTCAGAGGCGATCTATGCCTGACATACAAGGCCATGTCCAATCCGAAATTAATGGACATGCTCCAACTCAGGAAATCCAAATCCACCAGAGCCACGAGAGCAAGAGATTTGAACCTCAACACAGAAATAAATAGGATGTGCTGGAGGGACAGATTCATAACCCAAAGGCTCCCTACACTCTGGAACAGAATCCCAGTCCATGTTAGGCAGAGCCCCTCACTGACTCTCTTCAAGAGGAATCTTGACGAGTGGATTGTAGATCGTAGATTTACCCCAGGGGTCATCTCTGTGTCACTACTAGACAGAGGCACAGTAAACTAAACCCTAAATGGGCACAGTTTTCTCATTCCAAGGGGTGGCGAAAGCCACACACACTCTGGCTAGGCTTATAAATGCCCTAGGGCAGATAGCCTAGTATGAACCTATGAACCTATTCATAGCAGGCCATTCAGGTAATGCTCATGTGCATTGATAATTATATACACATTCATAGCAGGCCATTTTTAGTAATGCTCATGTGCATTGGTAATTATATACACATTCATAGCAGGCCAATCTGGTAAATGAAGAGCTGAAGCACAGATAATGGATAGAAGATAAAAGGAATCATGACCTTTTGTTGGAAGATATATAACAAGAAGAAAGGTTGCAAGCAACTGCAGTTGTACAGACCAAAATCTGAGAGCGCAAGTGAGTAATGTGGTTATCTACAACAGAGAAGTTAAACAGGTTGAAGTTTTTAATTTTCATCTATAGTGTCAATGAGAAGGTTAAGTACCTCACTGCATTTGATGTCATCGTTCTTTTTAGGTATTCATCTTTTATGCATCCATTCAACATTGTTGAGGAGCATGTGACTCGTATAATGATCCAATGAACAGCCAATGTCATCCACAGCTTTAAATAAGAAATCAGATAATGGAAGTAGATTACCAGGCATTTCATCTGTATTTCATATAAAGCACACACACATGCAAACAATCTCAAACCCACACAAACAAATACACACAATCTCAAATACACACACACACACACACACACACACACACACACACACACACACACACACACACAATGTCAAATGCACACAATCTGAAACACACACACAATCTCAAACACATACACACACTGTCTCTTTTTTATGAAAGGAGGAATCTCCTTGCATCCTTTATGTAAGGGTTGTACTGCCACCCAACTTAACCTACAGATTTTAATACAAAGGTCATCATTGCAGGAAACAAAGGACAAAACAACTCTAAGATCTTGATTAACTTATGGCAAACAGCACACATCACCATAAGATTATTATTTCAAATTTACATATCTTTTGCTCATGCAATTACCTCCACAACATATTTATACAACTATAACCATATACACACCTCATGAAACTCAGTACAGCTCTAAGTGCTCACACTGATGCATGATTAACTAATATAGCACACAGAAATAAGTACTTCTACCAGACATCTTGAAAAGAAAAACAATGGGCAGGATTCACGATGGCTTGCACGGAGTCTAAGAGTCGTGTAAGACTCAATGCAACCATAGCGATCCAGGAACAGCCCGAAATACCATGTAAGAGACCAGCTAAAATGTCTCTTACACAAGCAGGGCGTGGATATGCTAATTACCTCACTTGCAGCTGAAAGGCATGCAAATGAGGTAGATTAGCGATCCACGAAGCTGAAACCAGCCCGTGTAAGAGTCGTGTTAGGTGCAGAAATGTACTCAGTTGACAGCTGAGTATGTTTCTGCAAATAACACAATGGAGCCATGTCAGCTCCAAATAAAGTGTGCATATGTATCAGGCAGCATGCCAATGGCCAAATATGCGGCCATTGGCACTGTAACCCGATGCAAACATGAACTAAAATAATTTTTTTTTCGGCAATCACTGAGGTTTAAACGCAGCGCAGACCCGCGCAAACGGGCTGCGCTATATAAGACATAAAAATAAAGGTTTGAAACCCACAAATGTGGGTTTTAAGCAATGCATGGATTTACAATGCAGGGACTAGCAGACTGAAAACAACATGACCACCGTTTAGTGGTTGCTAAGGGGGGAAGCTGAGTGTAAGACACGTAACTAAGCATTAGTAGGCAATCCTATGTAAATGAGTATTAGGATAGTGAATCGCATTGTCACATAGCAAATGAGCACATTCTGTGTAGTGTAAGAGTTAGATAAGGGGGAGTAACAGAGTAGGAGATAGGTGACATCACAGGGGGGAATGTAAGAAAGAAATCAAGCTCATTGGAGCAAAGTGGTATGTGACAGATGTCAGTCACACAGCATAGAAAGAGGAGTGTCAAGAGATAAGCATGGGAAAGTCAAGAAATGGAAGGTGTACACTGTGGCTAACACAAAAGTTTCTTGCTGTGCATGCATGCGCGTTTGTGCATGCTGGGAGGCGGGAGTAAGACAGAGTGCGCGCGTGTAAGGCAGAGTAAACATGTAGGAGCCTGTGTAAAGATCTAGAAACCTGTTTGCACTGGTGTGCTCGTTTTAACCCGAATAAGCAGATTCTAGTTCATGTAAGCATGTGTGCACGCGTGGTAGCCACTGTGAGCGTGTTTTTGCTGGTATGCACACTGCTCCCCCCTGAGGAAACAGAGAGGAAAAAGGAAGCAGAAGAAATAGTAGGAAGCTAGCAGGGAATACTGGTAGAGCTAGCAGGTGAAAACAATTAGAAGCAGGTAATTACACAGGCAGAATACTAGCCCAACCCAGCACTTAAAACACTGCAAACAGCAATGCAGTATGTTTCTCTCAAGAGACACTGCAAGACAGGAGTAAGCTATTAGAAGTGAAATCTGAAAAAGCTGCACTCAGACCAAACATGCTAGGGGCTGCCATACCTGTTATAAGGAGACATAGGAGACTTGCTGAGGGTGGTGACAATGCAAATGCTGCCAGACAACCCACAGTGAGGAGACGGAGAAGAGTGTACAGGCCCAAGGTCACCTACCAGGGGTTACATGAGCTGGAGATAGTGGAGCACTATAGAGTGGACAGAGTCCTCCTGCAGCAAATTGTTGAGCTGTGCAGGCCGTGCCTCACACACAGAACCAACAGAGGGGAACCCATCCCAGTGGAAACTGAGGTATGTGTTGACCTAAGAATACTAGCAACAGGTACCTTCCAGAGACCAACTGGTGATATGATGGGAATATCACAGGCATCAGCTTCCAGGGTACTGCACCAGTTCCTGGATGCCATGTCAGCACATGTCGGTGAGCATGTATATTTCCCCAAATCCCGTGAGGTATTGGCCAGCAATATGCTTCTCTTCCAGCAAATAGCAGAATACCCTGAGGTAGTGGGTGCAATAGACTGCACACATATATGCATCAAAGCACCAGCCGGTGAGCGGGGTAGGTCCTACATTAACTGCAAGGACTTCCCCTCCATTAACTGCCAGGTATTGTGTGATGCCCAGGGCATAATAATGAATGTGTGTGCTGGCTGCCCTGGAAGCTACCATGATTCCCATATCTGGCATTTGATGCAGCTGTACCAGACATTTGCCAATGGGGACATCCCACATGGTCACTTAGTGGGGGATGCTGGATATACACTGGAGCTGTGGCTGATGACACCCATCAGAAATGCACACACACCTGAACAAGAACGCCATAATGAGGCACACGCACAAACACGAAATGTAATAGAGCATGTGTTTGGGCTGCTCAAGTCACAGTTCCGGTGTCTGGGCACATCTGGTGGAGCCTTGCAGTACTCACCAAGTACATGTACCCAAATTGTCATGGTATGTGCTATGCTACATAATATGATTCTGCGAAAACAGCTGCAGCAGGACCAGCATAGGGCCGGGACAAACAGCCCCCCACCATTGCCAAGGCCATCACAGGCAGAGCGTGACTCGGAGAAGGAACAACCTGAGCCTGCCCCAGTAGGCAGAAGGAGGCATGTGCAGTATGCCCTGGCCTTGGCAAAGAGGCAACGCATAGCACATACACTGGCTCAGTAGGAACCCTGGGAATGATACCCCTCTCTGACTCACTCATATAGTAACAGGGACGCCTAACATGATACAACCTGCTTTCAAACATGTACAGGGAGTGTAGTATGTGCATCCGATATAGGCAGCCCTGCAGCACCACCTGAGGCATGATTGCCATGTGTTAAGCAATGTAACGCCATCTAGTATATGCAAACATGAAGACCCTGCCTAACATCTCACCCTCACCAAGCATGATGCCACACTATGAAGACAACAAGATTAAGTACAATAATTGGCTGAAGTATTGCTGTTAGCAAAGGGGAACAAATGGCTGACAGCCTGGGATGACATGCCGAGCAAGACATGATGCTCTACCTGCTAGGGATGGCACACACCAAGCACACCTGGCTTTGTGGATACTGGCAAAGGCTGTTGTCACCCCCACTGTGCCTTTGAATAGGTAAGGCTGGAAACACAAACCCACCACCATAGGTAACACAAGGGATAACAACCTGGACGTAATGCTACCCAATGCCAGAAGTCTAAACTGCAAGGTGCATGCAGACCAAACCCACCTCAGCATGGAGAATGTTAATATCTGTTCTGTGACAGAAACCTGGGTCATGGCCCAGAAGAGCACCCAAATACTACCAGGTTATGCCTAATACCATGCTCTACAGCCCCAAAACATGGAACAAACTAAAGTAGGTATCAGTAATTGTCAAGGATAACCACACCCCCAGGTTGGTACCACAGCAAGAAGCAGCATGGACTATTCACGGGCATGTAACAGTGGCTCAAACTGTGTCCCTGTTTGCAGCCTGCTACAGACCACCCTCACAAACCCAGGAACCCCAGCCAGCCTTTCAGAAGACACTGCAGAGTATGAATGTCTCAACAAATACCAAACAAGGCACACACAAAGTATGACATAGGTGGCAATCCATTATGTATGGAAGAAGTAATCAGGGACCTAGGGACACAAGTGGATGGTAACCCGTCATGTGACACTCACATTGCCAAGATGGCCAGGAAGACCTGCTATATTGCCCACCTTAATATGAAAGGATGCACATGTAGATCAAGAGAGGTCACTGTGCCCCCATACTCTTCCCTTATCAGGCCCATACTTGAGAACAATGCCCCAGTTCGGATGTACCTTTCCCGACACCTGCAGCAGTTAGAAAGACCCCAAATGTACCTCACCAAGAGGATAAATGGTCCAACCATTTGTCATCTGCTGCCTAGCTGAAGAAACCACAGCCCAATTCACATGCATACTGCCCAGTCAGAGGCGATGTATGCCTGATGTACAAGGCCATGTCCAATCCAGAATGAATGGACATGCTCCACTGCAGAAACTCCAAATCCAGCAGAGACAACACAGTAAGATATCTGAACCTCCACACATAGATAAATAGGATGTGCTGGAGGGACAGGTCCATAACCCAGAGGCTCCTTACACTCTGGAACAGAATCCCACTCCATGATAGGCTGAGCTCCACACTCATACACAACAAGAGAAATCCGGTCATGTGCATGGGAGATAGTAGGTGTACATTGGGGGCCATCCCTGTGTCACATCTAGTAAAGTAACCCCCAAATGGGCATAATATGCACATTGCAAGGGGTGTCGAAAGACACACACAGTGTGTCTATGCTCCAACATGGCCAGGGCAGATAGCCTAGTATGAACCTATGAACCTATGACGATACAAATTGTGCAGGACACAAAGGATAATCACACAGCTGTCCTAACTGATGATAGGAACCATGGTGATAATCCACACATATGCTCTGCAGTACTCAAATATCACAAACAATATAGCAAACCCACACACATTGCCAACATCCAACCTAACAGATTCTTTGCAAACTCCTCACCAGCACCAAACTGCCAAATATCTATCACAGCAGAGTGCTGGCCCCCTGACATTGCAGATGCTGAGGTAACAGCCAGCATCTACAAAGCAAACCACACAGCATCAATGGTACCAGATGGTGTCCTGGGTTGTGTCCAACAAGTACTGTAAGAAGAATGGAACACCAAATAGCACTACTGCGCATTCACAGTCTTACCACAGGATATATACCCAAAGAGCAGTGTACAGCAACAGTGGTCCCTCACCACAAACGTGGTGCCTAAATGGATACTGCAAACTATCAACCCTCAACCCTGACTATCTTGGTTGGCAAAGTAATGGAGAGGATGATCATGGATCCCATGAATAACGAGATTGGGTACCTACAGACATTGGACCCTACCCAGTGTGGCTGTCATAGGGCAGATCCTGCCCCTTACACATGTCTGACTCATGTGAAACATGCACCAAGGCCATTGATGAGGGGAATGTGGTTCACACAGCCTATCTGGACTTTGCTAAACCCTTCCATACAATACCCCAGTTGTTCAGTACAGATAAGCTCACCAGCCTAACTATAAACCCCTATCCAAGTAGATGGGTTGCAAACCAGCTCAAGGACAGAACTGACCTGGTCAGACATGCTGCAGCCATGTCAGACTACAAACCAGGTACAACTGGCATCCCACAAGGCACGGTCCTGGGACCTCTCTTGAATGCTATATATGTCACATAGGTACAGGCCAACATGGAAGGACTCTGTCTGAACAGGTTCGCAGATGACTACAAACTGCCCACCATATCGGACCCTCCAGCTGACACAAGCATCCTACAAAAGGCACACATAGAAACAGACATGTGGTGCCACAGCCATGTCAACAAGCTAAATGCAGAATAGTGCATAGTCATCCCCTGTAGAAACACAGTACGTGGCCACAAATTACCACATAGGTGATAACCCATTAAGTACATCAGGAGCAATAAGAGACCTGAGGACACAAGGTGATAGATATCCTGCATGTGACAACCATGTGTCTGTAGTGGTTACAGAAACATACCATATACCCACCTAATCATGAAGGTAAGCACAGCTAGGTCAGGGTAGGTCATTGTGCCTCTCCAGTCATCCATCAGCAGCCTCACAATTGCGTACAATGGCCCTTGTGGGATGTACCTTAGCAGACACCTGCATCAACTGGAAAGACCCCACAAATACCAAACCAGGAGGATCTCAGACCTGTAACAGATGCCATGTGTTGCCTGATAAAACAAACTGCAGCTCCACACAGTGCCATACATCTGGCTGGAGGTTATCTGTGCCTGATGTATAAAGCCATGACCAAGCTGGAATCAATGGACATCTGGCACCATGTAAAATCTGAATGATGGTGACCTATGCAGATGACAGGCCTGAACCCCAGCAGAGACATAAACAGGACATGCTGTACCGATTGGTCCATAACCCAGAAGCTCACTCCACTCATGACTAAACCCCCAGTACAGGTTATCCAGGGAGTCCCTCATTGACTGTCATCCAGAGGAATCATGATGACTGGATAGGAGATGGTAGGTGTACCCCGGATATCACCTGTATGTCACGGGTAGACAGAGGCACAGCACACTAACCTTGACATATGTCATGGCAAACACCAGTAAATATGTGTGTTGAGGGACAAACACTCTCTGACTAGCATTACAAATGGTCTAGGGCACATGGCCATTGTTTGTCACTGTCCACACAAGTTGTGGAATACATTAACAATGTCGGACAATCCTGTTCTATGTTGTCCATATCTGAACAAAATGCAACATGATCATATCTGCACAACTGGCCCTCAACCAATCTGGTGTGCTCACTATAAATATTACAAGCAGTGATAGGACTGAAACCGATGATACTATCCACCACAGTGAAAGTATTGAACCAGTACACTATACAACAATACACTGTTTGGTCAGTATGAAAGGATGTTGACAACTATATGCAAACTATCCCATGGCAACCCTGCAGGCACAGCATAATGCCTGTTAGGTTCAGACACAAAGCAGTTGGGCAGTAAGAACACAACCTGATGTCCAACACTCAACTGCACATGTGAAATATAGATGAAGTCTACACACAAACACAACTGTGGTGGACCACAATTCCCAACATATGGAAAGTTGACACTGGGCATGCTTGCACACTTAGATAAATGAGACGTGTCAGTCAAGAAGCCATAGAAACTGTGAACTGGGCATGCTCACACACTTACGCCATGTCACAGTTCAGCAGTTGCACACACATATCTGGCATTCGTATGTGTTAACACAGGAACCTCCCACAATACAGAAATCTGCCCAATGCACACAGTGAAATTACAACAGAGACATAAGTAAAGTACTGGACCCCACTCATATGCAAACATATGCCACAGTACACAAGTTGTTCATAGAGATAGGGAAAGCTATGGCAATAAAGACCCGCAAACAGTATATGAGCAACCGATACTTGCATCTGACAGGTAAACATATGGCCGTAGAGTGCAATACTAGGCTGTTGTCCCTAGGGAATACAGAAGGCTATCCAGAGTGTATTTGGCATCTGCCTCCACAGTACAGTAGGCCAATGTGCCTCAGCAAAGTTAATGCATATATATGCTCTCCCCCTTACTGATGGATAGTAACAGATGTACATACCTCTTCATAAATAATGATGTCAGCACAATATACATATGTCAGGAGCACAAATGATACCTAATAATTTGAAAAGCGCACCCCGCTACTGCATCTCTCACAAGTGTCATAATATAGTTAGGTAGGGGTTTGAATCCTGCAAGTGCTCAGTGTGTGCGTGTATGTGTGGGGGTGAGTAGTGTGTGTGCAATTCTAAGTGTAAGAAATGTTCCTTTTGGCAACTAGTACAACACACCACATGCTGCATATTCCACTGTCTAAACACTGATGATGTCAGCACCCTATAAGTACAGCAGGAGAAAACAAGCCTCCCAGTGATGCAAATAACGTGCTCTGCTACTGTGTCTCTCACAAGTGTCATAACATAGTTAGGTAGGGATTTGAATCCTGCAAGTGCTCAGTGTATGTGGGGGGGGGAGTAGTGTGTGTGTAATTCTATGTGTAAGAGAAATGTCCCTTTTGGCAACTAGTACAACACACCACACTCTGCATATTCCACTGTTTAAACACTGATGATGTCAGCACCCTGTAAGTACAGCAGGAGAAAGCAAGCCTCCCAGTTATGCAAATAGCAAGCTCTGCTACTGTGTTTCTCACAAGTGTCATAACATAGTTAAGCAGTGGTTTGAATCCTGCAAGTGCTCAGTGTATGTGGGGGGTAGTAGTGTGTGTGCAATTCTACGTGTAAGAGAAATGTCCCTTTTGGCAACTAGTAAAACACACCACATGCTGCATATTCCACTGTCTAAACACTGATGATGTCAGCACCCTATACATACAGCAGGAGAAAGCAAGCCTCCCAGTAATGCAAATAGCGTGATCTGCTACTGTGTCTCTCACAAGTGTCATAACATAGTTAGGTAGGGGTTTGAATCCTGCAAGTGCTCAGTGTACGTGGGGGGAAGTAGTGTGTGTGCAATTCTAGGTGTAAAAAAAATGCCCCTTTCGGCAACTAGTACAACACACCACATGCTGCATATTCCACTATCTAAACACTGATAATGTCAACACCCTAAAAATACAGCAGGAGAAAACAAGCCTCCCAGTGATGCAAATAGCATGTTCTGCTACTGTGTCTCTCCAAGTGTCATTACATAGTTAGGTAGGGATTTGAATCCTGCAAGTGCTCAGTGTATATGGGGGAGAGTAGTGGGTGTGCAATTCTATGTGTAAGAAAAATGTCCCTTTTGGCAACTAGTACAACACACCACATGCTGCATATTCCACTGTCTAAACACTGATGATGTCAGCACCCTAAAAGTACAGCAGGAGAAACAAGCCTTCCAGTGATGCAAATAGCGTGCTCTGCTACTGTGTCTCTCACAAGTGTCATAACATAGTTAGGTAGGGGTTTGTATCCTGCAAGTGCTCAGTGTTTGTGGGGGGAGTAGTGTATGTGTAAGAAAAATGTGCCTTTTGGCAACTAGTACAACACACCACATGCTGCATATTCCACTGTCTAAACACTGATGATGTCAGCACCCTATAAGTACAGCAGGAGAAAACAAGCCTCCCAGTGATGCAAATAGTGTGCTCTGCTACTGTGTCTCTCACAAGTGTCATAGCATAGTTAGGTAGGGGTTTGAATCCAAGTGCTCAGTGTATGTGGGGGGGGGGGGGAGTAGTGTGTGTGCAATTCTATGTGTAAGAGAAATGTCCCTTTTGGCAACTAGTACAACACACCACATGCTGCATATTCCACTGTCTAAACACTGATGATGTCAGCACCCTATAAGTACAGCAGGAGAAAACAAGCCTCCCAGTGATGCAAATAGCATGCTCTGCTACTGTGTCTCTCACAAGTGTCATAACATAGTTAGGTAGGGGTTTGAATCCTGCAAGTGCTCAGTGTATGTGGGGGAAGTAGTGTGTGTGCAATTCTATGTGTAAGAGAAATGTCCCTTTTGGCAACTAGTACAACACACCACATGCTGCATATTCCACTGTCTAAACACTGATGATGTCAGCACCCTATAAGTACAGCAGGAGAAAACAAGCCTCCCAGTGATGCAAATAGCGTGCTCTGCTACTGTGTCTCTCACAAGTGTCATAACATAGTTAGGTAGGGGTTTGAATCCTGCAAGTGCTCAGTGTATGTGGGGGGGAGTAGTGTGTGCAATTCTATGTGTAAGAAAAATGTCCCTTTTGGCAACTAGTACAACACACCACATGCTGCATATTCCACTGTCTAAACACTGATGATGTCAGCACCCTATAAGTACAGCAGGAGAAAACAAGCCTCCCAGTGATGCAAATAGCTCGCTCTGCTACTGTGTCTCTCACAAGTGTCATAACATAGTTAGGTAGGGGTTTGAATCTTGCAAGTGCTCATTGTGTATGTGGGGAAGAGTAGTGTGTGTGCAATTCTATGTGTAAGAGAAATGTCCCTTTTGGCAACTAGTACAACACACCACATGCTGCATATTCCACTGTCTAAACACTGATGATGTCAGCACCCTATAAGTACAGCAGGAGAAAACAAGCCTCCCAGTGATGCAAATAGCGTGCTCTGCTACTGTGTCTCTCAAAAATGTCATAACATAGTTAGGTAGGGGTATGAATCCTGCAAGTGCTCAGTGTATGTCAGGGGGGAGTAGGGTGTGTGTAAGAAAAATGTCCCTTTTGGCAACTAGTACAACACACCACATGCTGCATATTCCACTGTCTAAACACTGATGATGTCAGCACCCTATAAGTACAGCAGGAGAAAACAAGCCTCCCAGTGATGCAAATATCGTTCTCTGCTACTGTGTCTCTCACAAGTGTCATAAAATAATTAGATACAGGTTTGAATCCTACAAGGGCTCAGTGTATATGTGGGGGGAATAGTGTGTGTGCAAGTCTATGTGTAAGAGAAATGTCCCTTTTGGCAACTAGTACAACACACCACATGCTGCATATTCCACTGTCTAAACACTGATGATGTCAGCACCCTATAAGTACAGCAGGAGAAAACAAGCCTCCCAGTGATGCAAATAGCGTGCTCTGCTACTGTGTCTCTCACAAGTGTCATAACATAGTTAGGTAGGGGTTTGAATCTTGCAAGTGCTCAGGGTATGTGGGGGGAGTAGTGGGTGTGCAATTCTATGTGTAAGAAAAATGTCCCTTTTGGCAACTAGTACAACACACCACATGCTGCATATTCCACTGTCTAAACACTGATGATGTCAGCACCCTATAAGTACAGCAGGAGAAAACAAGCCTCCCAGTGATGCAAATAGTGTGCTCTGCTACTGTGTCTCTCACAAGTGTCATAACATAGTTAGGTAGGGGTTTGAATCCTGCAAGTGCTCAGTGTATGTGGGGGGAGTAGTGTGTGTGCAATTCTATGTGTAAGAGAAATGTCCCTTTTGGCAACTAGTACAACACACCACATGCTGCATATTCCACTGTCTAAACACTGATGATGTCAGCACCCTATAAGTACAGCAGGAGAAAACAAGCCTCCCAGTGATGCAAATAGTGTGCTCTGCTACTGTGTCTCTCACAAATGTCATAACATAGTTAGGTAGGGGTTTAAATCCTGCAAGTGCTCAGTGTATGTGGGGGGAGTAGTGTGTGTGTAATTCTATGTGTAAGAGAAATGTCCCTTTTGGCAACTAGTACAACACACCACATGCTGCATATTCCACTGTCTAAACACTGATGATGTCAGCACCCTATAAGTACAGCAGGAGAAAACAAGCCTCCCAGTGATGCAGATAGTTTTCTCTGCTACTGTGTCTCTCACAAATGTCATAACATAGTTAGGTAGGGGTTTGAATCCTGCAAGTGCTCAGTGTATGTGGGGGGAGTAGTGTGTGTGCAATTCTATGTGTAAGAGAAATGTCCCTTTTGGCAACTAGTACAACACACCACATGCTGCATATTCCACTGTCTAAACACTGATGATGTCAGCACCCTATAAGTACAGCAGGAGAAAACAAGCCTCCCAGTGATGCAAATAGCGTGCTCTGCTGCTGTGTCTTTCACAAGTATCATAACATAGTTAGGTAGGGGTTTGAATCCTGCAAGTGCTCAGTGTATGTGGGGGGGAGTAGTGTATGTGCAATTCTATGTGTAAGAAAAATGTCCCTTTTGGCAACTAGTACAACACACCACATGCTGCATATTCCACTGTCTAAACACTGATGATGTCAGCACCCTATAAGTACAGCAGGAGAAAACAAGCCTCCCAGTGATGCAAATAGCATGCTCTGCTACTGTGTCTCTCACAAGTGTCATAACATAGTTAGGTAGGGGTTTGAATCCTGCAAGTGCTCAGTGTATGTGGGGGGAGTAGTGTGTGCAATTCTATGTGTAAGAAAAATGTCCCTTTTGGCAACTAGTACAACACACCACATGCTGCATATTCCACTGTCTAAACACTGATGATGTCAGCACCCTATAAGTACAGCAGGAGAAAACAAGCCTCCCAGTGATGCAAATAGCATGCACTGCTACTGTGTTTCTTACAAGTATCGTAAGGTAGGGGTTTGAATCCTGTAAGTGCTCAGTGTATGTGGGGGGGAGTAGTGTGTGTGCAATTTTATGTGTAAGAAAAATGTCCCTTTTGGCAACTAGTACAACACACCACATGCTGCATATTCCACTGTCTAAACACTGATGATGTCAGCACCCTATAAGTACAGCAGGAGAAAACAAGCCTCCCAGTGATGCACATAGTGTGCTCTGCTACTGTGTTTCTAAAGTGTCATAACATAGTTAGGTAGGGGTTTGAATCCTGCAAATCCTCAGTGTATGTTAGGGGGGAGTAGTAGTGTGTGTGTGCAATTCTATGTGTAAGAAAAATGTCCCTTTTGGCAACTAGTACAACACACCACATGCTGCATATTCCACTGTCTAAACACTGATGATGTCAGCACCCTATAAGTACAGCAGGAGAAAACAAGCCTCCCAGTGATGCAAATAGTGTTCTCTGCTACTGTGTCTCTCACAAATGTCATAGCATAGTTAGGTAGGGGTTTGAATCCTGCAAGTGCTCAGTGTATGTGGGGGGGAGTAGTGTGTGTGCAATTCTATGTGTAAGAGCAATGTCCCTTTTGGCAACTAGTACAACACACCACATGCTGCATATTCCACTGTCTAAACACTGATGATGTCAGCACCCTATAAGTACAGCAGGAAAAAACAAGCCTCCCAGTGATGAAAATAGTGTTATCTGCTACTGTGTCTCTCACAAATGTCATAGCATAGTTAGGTAGGGGTTTGAATCCTGCAAATGCTCAGTGTATGTGGGGGGGAGTAGTGTTTGTGTGCAATTCTATGTGTAAGAGAAATGTCCCTTTTGGCAACTAGTACAACACACCACATGCTGCATATTCCACTGTCTAAACACTGATGATGTCAGCACCCTATAAGTACAGCAGGAGAAGACAAGCCTCCCAGTGATGCAAATTGCGTGCTCTGCTACTGTGTCTCTCACAAGTGTCATAATATAGTTAGGTAGGGGGTTGAATCTTGCAAGTGCTCAGTGTATGTGGGGGGGAGTAGTGTGTGTGCAATTTTATGTGTAAGAGAAATGTCCCTTTTGGCAACTAGTACAACACACCACATGCTGCATATTCCACTGTCTAAACACTAATGATGTCAGCACACTATAAGTACAGCAGGAGAAAACAAGCCTCCCAGTGATACAAATAGTGTGCTCTGCTACTGTGTCACTCACAAGAATCATAACATAGTTAGATAGGGGTTTGAATCCTGCAAGTGCTCAGTGTTTGTGGGGGAGTAGTGTGTGTGCAATTCTATGTGTAAGAGAAATGTCCCTTTTGGCAACTAGTACAATG
Source organism: Protopterus annectens (assembly GCF_019279795.1). Taxonomy (NCBI): domain Eukaryota; kingdom Metazoa; phylum Chordata; order Ceratodontiformes; family Protopteridae; genus Protopterus; species Protopterus annectens. The sequence continues at coordinate 1,217,397,987 of NC_056728.1, read as the reverse complement.
CACCACATGCTGCATATTCCACTGTCTAAAGACTGATGATGTCAGCACCCTATAAGTACAGCAGGAGAAAACAAGCCTCCCAGTGATGCAGATAGCATGCTCTGCTACTGTGTCTCTCACAAGTGTCATAAAATAGTTAGGTAGGAGTTTAAATCCTGCAAGTGCTCAGTATATGTGGCGGGAAGTAGGGTGTGTGCAATTCTATGTGTAAGAGAAAAGTCTCTTTTGGCAACTAGTACAACACACCACATGCTGCATATTCCACTGTCTAAACACTGATGATGTCAGCACCCTATAAGTACAGCAGGAGAAAACAAGCCTCCCAGTGATGCAAATAGTGTTCTCTGCTACTGTGTCTCTCACAAATGTCATAGCATAGTTAGGTAGGGGTTTGAATCCTGCAAGTGCTCAGTGTATGTGGGGGGGAGTAGTGTGTGTGTGCAATTCTATGTGTAAGAGCAATGTCCCTTTTGGCAACTAGTACAACACACCACATGCTGCATATTCCACTGTCTAAACACTGATGATGCCAGCACCCTATACGTACAGCAGGAGAAAACAAGCCTCCAGTGATGCAAATATTGTTCTCTGCTACTGTGTCTCTCACAAATGTCATAGCATAGTTAGGTAGGGGTTTGAATCATGCAAGTGCTCAGTGTATGTGGGGGGAGTAGTGTGTGTGTGCAATTCTATGTGTAAGAGCAATGTCCCTTTTGGCAACTAGTACAACACAACACATGCTGCATATTCCACTGTCTAAACACTGATGACGTCAGCACCCTATAAGTACAGCAGGAGAAGACAAGCCTCCCAGTGATGCAAATAGCGTGCTCTGCTACTGTGTCTCTCGCAAGTATCATAACATAGTTAAGTAGGGGTTTGAATCCTCCAAGTACTCAGTGTATGTGGGGGGGAGTAGTGTTTGTGTAATTCTACGTGTAAGAGAAATGTCCATTTTGGCAACTAGTACAACACACCACATGCTGCACATTCCACTGTCTAAACACTGATGATGTCAGCACCCTATAAGTACAGCAGGAGAAAACAAGCTTCTCAATGATGCAAACAGCATGTTCTGCTACTGTGTCTCTCACAAGTATCATAACATAGTAAGGTAGGAGTTTGAATCCTGTATAGTGCTCAGTGTTTGTGGGGGGGAGTAGTGTGTGTGCAATTCTATGTGTAAGAAAAATGTCCCTTTTGGCAACTAGTACAACACACCACATGCTGCATATTCCACTGTCTAAACACTGATGATGTCAGCACCCTATAAGTACAGCAGGAGAAAACAAGCCTCCCAATGATGCAAATAGCGTGCTCTGCTACTGTGTCTCTCACAAGTGTCATAATATAGTTAGGTAGGGGTTTGAATCCTGCAAGTGCTCAGTGTATGTGGGGGGGAGTAGTGGGTGTGCAATTCTATATGTAAGAGAAATGTCCCTTTAGGCAACTAGTACAACACACCACATGCTGCATATTCCACTGTCTAAACACTGATGATGTCAGCACACTATAAGTACAACAGGAGATAACAAGCCTCCCAGTGATGCAAATAGTGTGCTCTGCTACTGTGTCTCTCACAAGAATCATAACATAGTTAGGTAGGGGTTTGAATCCTGCAAATGCTCAGTGTATGTTGGGGGGAGTAGTGTGTGTGCAATTCTATGTGTAAGAGAAATGTCCCTTTTGGCAACTAGTACAACACACCACATGCTGCATATTCCACTGTCTAAACACTGATTATGTCAGCACCCTATAAGTACAGCAGGAGAAAACCCGATTCCCAGTGATGCAAATAGCGTGCTCTGCTACTGTGTTTTTCACAAGTGTCGTAACATAGTTAGTTAGAGGTTTGAATCCTGCAAGTGCTCAGTGTGTATGTGGGGGGGAGTAGTGTGTGTGCAATTATATGTGTAAGAGAAATGTCCCTTTTGGCAACTAGTACAACACACCACATGCTGCATATTCCACTGTCTAAACACTGATGATATCAGCACCCTATAAGTACAGCAGGAGAAAACAAGCCTCCCAGTGATACAAATAGCGTGATCTGCTACTGTGTCTCTCACAAGTGTCATAACATAGTGAGGTAGGGGTTTGAATCCTGCAAGTGCTCAGTGTGTACGTGGGGGGAGTAGTGTGTGTGTAATTCTATGTGTAAGAGAAATCTCCCTTTTGGCAACTAGTACATCACACCACATGCTGCATATTCCACTGTCTAAACACTGATGATGTCAGCACCCTATAAGTACAGCAGGAGAAAGCCAGCCTTCTAGTTATGCAAATAGTGCGCTCTGCTACTGTGTCTCTCACAAGTGTTATAACATAGTTAGGTAGGGGTTTGTATCCTACAAACACCATGTGTGTTTCTGTCACACAGTTTGTCCATTTGTGTGGGTTGTTGTTCCCAATATTGCACAACATAGATCATATCAGTAATGTCAATGCACACATGATGTATGTGTGTGCCACATACACATATGTACCTGTGACCTTCAATAGTTCCCATGTCTGAAGCCTGCCTCATGTAAATACATGGAATCTGCAGTAGACAACAACTGTGGTGTTCTGTGCAGGGGCTGCATGTGGTATGTGAATATACAGTGTGAGTTGTATATGGTGTCATCCTACCAGCGAGGGATTCACGACTGCTCTTGAGCATATAGTCCACATGTTGTTGATGAACAGGTGCAGCATGTTTCCACCTTTTGTGGGAGTGGTAACAAGTTGTTCCATAGCAATTCAATGAATTAATGCTAGGAACCTTTCAGCTAGGGTATTGGAGCTAGAGTAATGCTCACACTCTATGTTTGGGTAGTTGCAGTCCACCCATATAATGGTGTTTGTAGAGACTGTCATATTCCCAGTGTTGTCTGGAAGGCCAAGTGGGTTTCCTGGGTATGGGAGGGTTGTGTGTGCCAGGCTATGAACCTGAAGGCAGTCTAACCCACTGTTAGTTGCACATGGATAGGCTCTGATGCTTTGTGCTGTGCCACCAACCTGGAGGTGTGTGTATCTGTGGTGCCTTTGGATACATCCCCCCTGTTCTGGTTTGGTGCATGTTTAGGTGATGACAAGCATGGTATGAGGTATGACCTGGCAGTGCTGAAGTGTACCTGGGAGCCTTGTACCAGGAGTCTGTTAATGCATGGATATTGCTGTTCTCCATGCTAAGGACAGTGTCCACTGCATGCATCCTGAGGTTTACACTGCTGGCGTTGAGTAGCATTACTATTAGTGTCCTATCCCATGTGATACCTGTGTAGGTGGCTATGTAATTTGAGCCTTGCATAAAAAGGCACTATGTGTATAGCAAGAGCCTCTGCCAATATACAATGGCCCATAGGTGAGAGGTGAAAGCTGTCCCTAGCAAAGCAACGTGGCTTGTCTAGCATGTAATCCCACGCTGACAGGCATTGGATCCCCTTTGAATGTCACCGAAACATACGGCAATTGTAGAAATTGATCATCCTGTCTACATATTGTGGCAGCATTCTTGGTGAGGGTAAGATGCTACTCAAGGTCAGGGTCATACCAGTCTGTGCCACATTCTCAGAGAGCCCCTCTATGTCCCCTATCATGTAGTCCAGGGAGGTACATCACAGGTCATTCACACTGGCACGGACAATGACTGAGTCATATTTGTACATGCCTTGGAGTGACCTGTATGCTTGTGTTATGTGGTGGATCATAGTGCCTGACGGGCATCTCACCATGACCTTCTCCTTGTTCAGCCTGATGAGCAGGACCGCAGTGTACCTGACGATAGAGGTACCTATTACAACTGTAGCAGGTGTGTTGTTAAGCCATATGGGCTGTGACTGTTTGGCACACAGGCTTTGTGAGCTATGTGTTGCACGTGCTCTGGTCTGGCGTAACGTTTGCTTGTGTGTCTGCTTTGCAGGTGTCTGCTGCTCAGGCAGGATGCTATTCTGAGACTCCAAGAATGTTCCTGTGTGTTTCTGTGTTTGGATTGCTGTCGTGGCAGGTCTATGTGAGACTGGTATTGTATTCACTGTAGTATCCCACTACACCTGACAGGGTATGCCAGTACTGAGTTAAGAGAGCTTAGCCCCCAGTTTGGCTATGTGGTTGCATCTCTCACATGTGTTGTACGTTTATGGGAAGGGGAGAAGGTTATCTGTGTACATGAGGCAGCTGTAACATTGCCACATGACTCACAGATTCACCAAGTGGACCAGAGAGAAGATTGACAAGTGACCTTTGCACATGCTACCATAGTATTGTGAATCCCATAATAATTAACAACACATAGGGCCAAAGGGGAACAAGGTACTCAAGGTGAGTATGCGAAGGTGTAGTGCTCTTGATTTGTTAGTGCTGGCATATATAAATGATTTCGTGAGCAAATGCCAGGTAAGTCATATGCAATGTGTTACATGCAACTTACATGCAAACAAGACAAACAGTGACGTTCTGTCAAGTGAGACATGGACATCAGTACAGTAAGCAATACAGATGTCACTAGGAATCCACAGAGGCACTGTAAATCTGCATTGCAGGTGGAATCAGTGTTTCAGGGACATATCAAGCAGACATGCATACCAACAAAGCTACACTCAGCAGGCCTGGATCTAGACTATGCTACAACAAACAAGGTGTATGACTTCCAATAGGTAACAGTACATATATGCAGGCACTATAAGCCTGTACCCAGAAAGTCACAGAATGCAGGAGGTGGTACAGTTTCATCATATGCACAGGGTGTGTACTTGGTATACCTGAGTTTGCCACTGATACAACCAATTGACATGTTTGTGTGTGTGTATTGGTGAGGGACAGCAGTACAAGATGGGGCAATGTTGATGCAGTGTGTGCGTGTATGCGGTAGCCCTAGGTGTTATCAATTCGCATGTGTGCATGCATGCATGCACACAGTTCCACCTCATGGTTGCCATATACAGGTGTTTGTGGACAGCCACAGACTGTACGTGCCAGGTCATACAGATCACTGTCTCTGGCCATGGACATGGCACCTGTGCCTGGCAGGGGTGCTACAGACCGTATCAGGTACTAAGCCAGACTGGGTACTGTCATCAGAAGCAGGTGGTTGGTGACTGGAGACAGGTCCCTGTTGGGACTGTCCAGAGCCACGTGCACGTGGCCTCCTGATGCGGTCTGATGACAGCACAGGCACAGCATTGCTGGGACTGCTGCTGGCACTATCGGAGCGGCCGCAGGCCTGTTGTAGTCCGTGATGGCTGCCAGCTGCTGCTGTTGCTGGCATACGGCCACGTCGACGCCTCAACCATCCACCATTGCCCTGGCTCATGGACATGTAGTTGTGGAACAGATCTAATGTGTCCCCCCAACGTCTGTCAATGATCTCGGTGAAATTATGCATGGCAGCTGCAACATCACGCATACTGTCACTCATAGCTGTGCGGCATTCTCTCAGCTCCCTCAGACCCTGTCTGGTGTACTGTTCCATACATGACTGTGCCTGCATTACAGCCCGAAACATAGCTGAGGTTGAAAGACCTCTGTGGGCACTTCTGACAGGGGCAGTACACCCACGGATGCTCGTGCGAGAACCCCTGGACATCTGCCTGTGTTGTACCATGTCAGGACCCTGGCCATGGCTGCTGTGTGGGGATGCATGTGCCACCGATACCACATTACCCTGGTCAATACCCACTGTATCCTGTCTATCACCTAGGGACATTGGTGACAAAGGATGTATTGGCAGGATGACTGTGTGCACTGATGGGGTCAACAGCTGTGTACTGTCAATTGGCTGACCAACGACGAACCCTGGCACACCTCCCTGTGCCATTACACAGGTATTATCATTATCAATATCCACAGCAGCTGATTTAGGTTCCCTGCTGCACAACACCAGAGCAGCACCAGAACTTGTGGGAGTAAGACAGGAAACACAGTTTACAATGTGTACACAATGTCACCACTGATACACACATGCACACATGCACACATGCACACATGCACACAGGGCACATGCACACATGCACACAGGGCACATGCACACATGCACACTCCTCAGTATATGAGATATCAACACACAGACACAAACACACCTGCAATCAAACACATAGCACTACTGCTTCAGCCTATTATTACTATTAGTATCAAGAGTATTGAAGGTATTGTTATTACACACTCACCAGCATGGATAGGCTGCCTTGCTGTTACACCAGAGGGACCTGCAGAAATGAGACATTTATTGTCAGCGGCCACAACTGTGCCATTGATTCTGTGAGTATGATACAGTTCAGTAGTACAACAGTTGGCTTCCACAGGTCTACTGCTGATATTGAGAATATCACTCTTTCACAATAATTACCAAGATAGCAGCTACAAACCGAGGACACACCTCACACATGCATAAACTAACAGTGTACAGAACAGTCAACTATACATATGGCATGTTACCTGCACGCTCCGAGTCCTGCTGCTGGGTGGATCCAGCCTCCATCATTACACATGTATGCTGCTGCTGTTGTTGCTGTTGGGCTGGAGCCACAACACTTAGGAGTAGTCCCTCCAGTCTGGTGAGGGGGGGATGTATAGCCGCCCCACCACCTGTGGCAAGCTGTTGCCTGTGGATATCCGACGCATGCCGACAGACATTTCTAATTAAATCACTGCAGTGATGGCGTACCTGCTCATATGTCCTGTTATGTGTGCCTATGTCATTTACCCGATGGACCAGGTCTTGCCACAGTGCAGCCCTCTCCTGCTGGTTCTGGCTGGTGCGGGAAAAGAGTATTGCGAAATCCCGCACCAGCCTCTGGTGTATCTCCTCATCCTCCGCAGCGGAGTACACAGGGTTTCGCTGGTGAACCATAGCCCTGAAAAGGAAAAGAAAAATATGTCAGCAATATATGTCATCAAAATATGATACACATAATACACATAATACTCGACTGTAGTGATATAACTTAACCCCCATATATAGCATCTGTCTGTCTACTGGGGATACACATGTAAATGACCAGATATCAATGCTCAGCCGACAACTGTGCAACAGTACCTGGCACAATCCATACGACAGACTAGTATACTCCAGCAGTCAGCACACTGGTTCAGGTCCAATGCACAACCTCACACTGGGGGTTTGTATCAAGGCACTGTATGTTACATATTTCACTGATAATGCACACTACTCTTACTTGCCATAACCCTACCTACACCACAGTCACATACAGGGTAACACAGCACAACATATGGCAATGTAGTATGTTTTGATCGCAATACCTCACACATCTGTCTCTGGCCTCACACCAAGGACACACACTATCATGACAGACAGACAGTCATGGTGAGCAATCACACCAGTAGATAACATGCACCCAGTCACTGGCACACTCATTCCACCTCACATATTTGGTTTGTAATGGGTTCGTGGGTGTGCATTGTGTCTTAGGTAGGTAGTATGCTATTGGCCCTCGGCCTACAGCAGCATACTGTTATGCTACCCTGCCCCTTGTGACACATGTGATGTGATCATACCTGCTCCTGTCCAACAGTTACACAGGGTGACTCATATGCCATATTACCTATCTGCATAACATTTAGCAGGGTTATGTCTGACATCTACTCATGGGGAGAATTGCTTCTTAATGCTGCGTGGTTTACTCCAGGGTATGTCTTATCTGTGGGTAGGGACCTGTACCTCCACCATGTGCTCTTTACTGCGGTGACAAGGACGACAGACATAGGTAATTTGGGTTGTGGATGTTGTGAGGTGTTACCATGGTTGTTGGACAACTGTCATGGGTGTGACTTCACTATGTATATCCAGCAGTGGTAACATCTATGTAGGTAGTCTGGGTGCGCTCTGTGGTCTTGTCAGTCACTCTGCATTGGTAATGTGTTTGAGTGCATTGACACAGTTACTTACATATGACTGTGTCCTTCTCCATATCTGTAGCTGTCATGGGAGATAAATACCGTGTAGGACATTGTGGGGTGTAGAGGGGTACAGTGACCTACATGTCCATAGCTGACACACCATGTCTGCTGACACATACCATGTACAGGAATTACAGGACTAGTGTGCCACTGTGTATATCAATGGGGAGCCTATTGTACACTTGTTGCCCCTGTTCCCCCCTGACACATGCAGTGGTGGGCAGGCATGCACATATGTGGTGGTTACTGTTGTCCATGTTTTGGAATGGGGTATGGTACTCCAGTATCCATATTGGTGTTCACTCCATGCCTTTGTCACCAGGCACCTGTTGCAATACATCTGCACACATGTGCCTCACTCAGTATATATATATATATATATATATATATATATATATATATATATATATATATATATATATATATATATATATATATATATATATATATATATATATATATATATATATATATATATATATATATATATATATATATATATATATATGTATATATAATATATATATATATATATATATATATATATATATATATATATATATATATATATAGCTATAGATATATAGATATAGATATGGGGAGAGAGGGGAGAGAGAGAGAGAGAGAGAGAGACAGAGGAGAGAGAGTGAGGGGGTGGGACAGAGAGAGGGAGAGATAGTCATATACAGACATATCTGTAGACAGTCAGATCTGTCTGTATATGTATATGCATCTACATATATCTATATATGTATGTGTGTATTACATATATCTGTACGTACATATTCTATCAAACTCGATGTCTGTGCAGTAACTGAAACCTGGTTCAAGGCTCCTGTGAGCACCCCAGTGCTACCAGGCTATACCTCGTATCATGCTTTTCGGCCACAAAACTCGGGCCAAACCATAAAGGGAGGGGGAGTGTCCATATTCATCATGGACACCCATACCTCCAGATTAGTGGCAACACATGAAGCATCAGAGGTCATCCAGGTGCAACTAACTGTAGGCAAAACTGCTATACAACTGGTAGCATGTTACAGACCACCCTCCCAATCTCAGGAACCCCATTCAGCCTTCCTGAAGACATTGGAGGATATGAATGTTTCACCAAACACCATCATATTGGGAGACTTCAACTACCCTAACATAGACTGGGTGCATTATTCTAGCCCAAACACCCTAGCCCAAAGGTTCCTGGAATTCATAAATTCAACTGCAATGGAACAGCTAGTCACCTCTCCCACAAGGGGAGATAATATACTAGACCTGATCATCACAAACATGGGGACAATGTGCTCCACACCGGAAGTATACCCTCACTAGTGAGATTTGACCACAACCTAATCACCCTGGATATACATATCCCACCTCCACCCCCAACAAAAAAGACTACAGTGAAAAACTTCTCAAAAGTTGACTTTATACTTCTTAAAACTGAGATGGTATCCTTTAAGCCCACTGGGCCAGTGGAAACCACATCCCACAATGCAGAATCCTGCACAAATGCTTTCTACGGACATCTCCCAGAATGCATGGATCATGCAATCCCAAATAAAACCAAGGGTCTCCCCACCAAGGGCAGGCGTCCTGTCTGGTGGACCCCAGCCGTAAACAAATTGTATAACAAAAGAAGGTAGCTACTGCATGACAGAGCAAAATCCCATGTAGAGAAGGCATCTGTGATCAGCACTAGTAGAAAGCTACATTCTCTCATAAAAATATCCCAGGCCAACTTTGAGACAAAAATCGCTATGGACACTAAAGATAACCACAAGGCCTTCTCCTGCTATGTTAGAAACCTGGGTGGAAACCCTCAGATATGTTCAGAGTTAGTGCACAATGACATAACATACACTGAACCCACAGATATTGCCAACATTCTGGCAGACAGGTTCAGTGCAAATTTCTCCCCTCCCTCACCCCCAAAAGAGGAAATACTTATCCCAGCTGAATGTAACCTCCCTGCCATCTCAGATGTCCAGGTGAGAACCGCCCTCAGCAAAGCTATAAACACAGCATCACTGGGACCTGACGGTATCCCGGGTTGCATGCTACTTGAACTCCAAGAGGAGCTAAACCCACACATAAAGCTGCTATTTAACTGTAGCCTTACTACAGGATATGTACCGGAACACTGGAGTACAGCAACAGTAGTCCCACTCCACAAAGGAGGCACTTCTACAGACCCTGGTAACTACTGCCCCATAAGCTTAACCAGCCTGGTCTGCAAAGCTATGGAAAGAATCATTATGGAACTCATAAACAGAGACATTGAGGACTTACAGACACTTGATCCCACCCAGTTCGGCTTTGTAAAGGGAAGATCCTGCCTTTTGAACCTGGTTGACTTTGTTGAAACAGTCACTAGAGCCATTGACGAGGGAAAAGCAGTCCATACAGCCTACCTGGACTTGGCTAAGGCTTTCGACACATTACCCCACTCCGGCATCATAGACAAGCTCAACAGCTGAAATGTAAATCCATATGTCACAAGATGGGTTGCAAACTGGCTAAAGGATAGAACCCATAAATTCAAAATCACTGGAGCCATGTCAGACTCAAAGCCAGTCACAAGTGGTGTCCCACAGGGCTCTGTCCTGGGACCCCTCATGTTCGGCATTTATTTCTCAGATGTGGAAGCAAATTTGGGAGGGTTGTGGCTGACAAAGTTCGCAGATGACTGCATACTAGGTGCCATAGTCGATACACCAGCTGACACATACATCCTACAGAAAGGCCTCACTGAAACGGACAACTGGTGCCAGAGTCATGGCCTTAAACTAAATGCCAAATAATGTATAGTCATCCCCTTTGGGAAAAACAAAGTACCCACAAATTATCACATAGACAGTAACCCACTGAGTACGGAGAAAGTAATCAGAGACCTGGGGACCCAAGTCAATAGTGACCTCTCATTTGACACCCACGTTGCCAAAGTGGTTAGGAAGACTTTCTACCTTGCCCACCTTATCATGGAGGAATTCACATCCAGATCAAAGGAGGTCATTGTACCCCTATACTCCTCCCTTATCAGGCCCATGAATGAGTACTATGCCCCATTTGGTATGTACCTCACCCGGCACTTGCAACAGCTAGGGAGACCCCAAAAGTACCTCACCAAGAGGATCAAGGGTCTCCAACATATGTCATATGCTGCCAGACTAAAGAAACTCCAGCTCTATTCAGTAGCATACCGCCTACTTAAAGGTGATCTGTGCCTGACATACAAGGCCATGTCCAATCAGGAATTGATGGACATGCTCCACCTCATAAAATCCAAATCCAGCAGAACCACGAGAGCTAAAGATTTAAACCTCAGCACAAATATGAATAGGACATGCTGGAGGGACAGATTCATAACTCAGAGGCTTCTCATACTCTGGAACATTATCCCAGTTCATGTTAGGCAGAGCCCCTCACTGACTCTCTGCATGTGTAATCTTGACGAGTGGATGGGAGATCGCAGGTTTACCCCAGGGGTCATCTCTGTGTCACTACTAGACAGAGGCACAGTAAACTAATTCTATTATGTAAGGGGGTCTTCACTGTGTCACTACTAGACAGAGGCACAGTATTCTAAATCTATTCTGTACACTTTTGTACCATTACTTGGTGTGGCGAAAGCCACATCACTATGGCTAGGCTTATAAATGCCCCAGGGCAGATAGCCTAGTACTAAACTATGAAACTGTGAAACTATATATATCTATGTATTTCTACATCCCTCTCTATCTATGTATACATATATGCATATTATATATATATATATATATATATATATATATATATATATATATATATATATATACATACATATCTCGATATACATACGTATACACATGATAGATAGATATATATATATATATAATCCTTTTTAGTTCCACATATGTATACACACACTAACGTACTGATGAACATCCATTACTGTACAACCTACATTGTACATTGCACTACAACCTACATTGATATGTGCACATAGCTACCTTCACATACATATGTATGTACAGCCTTCAGTGACAGTTGCAGTATGTCCACGGCCCTATGCACATCTTCATATACATAGATACAGACCAATAACACATATGGAGGGTTCACAGTATATAGACTATTATATTAGTACTTTACATTACCTGTGCTTGTTGCAGCTGTTTGCATTGGCTTTCAGATAGTTGGCCTGCTGTCAACTTGTTTGTTTTGTTGTTACTTTTTTATTTTTCTCTTTCTCTTTCTCTTTCTCTTTCTCTTTCTCTTTCTCTTTCTCTTTCTCTTTCTCTTTCTCTTTCTCTTTCTCTTTCTCTCTCTCTCTCTCTCTCTCTGTCTCTACCTCCAGAGGGTGCAATGAAAGTATTGCATGTGTGGACTGGGAGTACAGGATGCTTTTGTAGGTATCTGCACATGTCCATGTGATGGCCTCTGCACCAATTGTTAGCCAGCATTTACTAATTGCATGCAGCCTGTTGTGTAGTGATTGCAGTTCTCACTGTGATTTCAGGACAGTGCTATAAAAAGGTTTGTTAGGTAGGCGTAGCCCTTTCAGATTATCAGGGTGGGGACCATGCTGGTTTGCTGTGGGCACTGTTCTGTGAGTGTAAGGGTTGGTATGTCTCTCATATTTCAGGCTGTGTTGTAGACACTGCAATGCATGTTGGACTGTAACCTGAGTATTCCTTCCTCCAGTTTCCTCTTCTCAGTGTGTATGTAAACTGACACCTACGTCTAGTAATACTGTGTATATGGGTGTGTGTGCTTTCCTGTGGGAATTGTGGTGTAACTGGTATATAGCAGTGGCTTTTGCAATCTGTTGCTATGGCTTCAATATTTGCCCTTTACATTCACTCCTTGTATGCCTGCTAGGTGTCTTTCCTGTAATGTGTTGCTATGGCTTTCCTATTTTCCATTTACATTCACAGCTTGTAATGCTTGCTATATCTGTTTGGTCAGCAATTCCCTATGTGTTTGTTGTGGTAGGGTGGTACTGCATGCAGTGTGGTTTGGCCATGGTGTGGGCCTTGACACTTAGAAGGGTATTTGATCATGCTGCAGAGCAGGCCTCAGATACTCTCAGGGGCATCTTTTATCAGCCTCATGGAATGGTACATATCAGTGGGATACACCCATGAAATATTCTGATATTCTGCAGTTGTGACTGTGGATTATTTTGAGCATGTGTATTACTACTCCATTTGTGACGTGCAAGTGGTGCATACTTTCAGTAATTCATAGTTACCATTGCATGTGTTGTAACACCTTTTTGCCTACTGTTAGTGCATTTCACAGGGAGTCAGTGGGGCACAGTTGACATTTGTTTTCAAATCAGGGACATCCCTGTAACTCAGTCACAGTTGCTATATCTGGGCTCTTAACTATTCAACTATGGCAGTGTTTATTCTGCTTTGAGTATGTGTGTGGCTTGCCAGGTGCTACTGTGACATTATTACCTACTACCTACCAACTAGCATGGCTGTTTCTCTTCACACAGTACTATTTTACAAATCCACTAGATTTGACAGTAAATATACATGACATGCTTTGTGTACTAGACTTGCTATATTCCCTTTACATTAATTCCTACTATTTCATGATATATTTCTTATAGCACAATGTACTTGTATAGCAGTCATGGCTTAGTGGTAAGTTATGCAGACTAATGTTTCCAAGGTCCTTGGTTCGAGACTGACAGAGGAATTTTATTTTGCTGCTGAGCAAACTACAGGCCTTGTCATTCAGAGTGACTAAGGCACTTTTAAGCAGTTGTAAGCGGGTTAGCGCTGGTTTGCGTGGAGCTCACGCATGTGCACTGTCACTCAGCTTCGCGCACACACGCTTAGCTAAGCGCACAGAAGCGCACTCCCGCTTACTACTGCTTAAAAGTGCTTACTCGCTTACACCATGCTAATTTCTTTTAAAGAAAAGAAAATGTGGAGATAAGAAAGTGGTGAAAAAGGGGGCACACAGAGGGTAGGACAGTAGGAAAACAAGCTCGGGTTTTGCAGGAGGGATGTAGGAAAGGCCCATAGCTGCCCATTTCTTTATCAGCAACAGCTGTGCATATGTTTGTAATTTGGTGTGAAATTTGGAACCTTCCACCGCTGAGAGAGGGGTGAGGACAACATATTTGTTGTACAGCCAATTGTAATAGCCAGTTTACATGTCCAGCAGACATGTGTGCAAAATGGGCAGCTATGTATGGGGCGTAATTTTTTTGTGGGTACAGAGTGCCCTTTTTTTATTTTTCAGGTGAGAGTGGTATGTCAGGTACAGGAAGTAGGTATAGCTGGGGAGGTAGGCAGGGGAGGTTAACAGACAAGACAAACAAGATGCATACAGGGGTGGTATATGACATGTGGGGGGATACACAATTGACGAGGACAGATGTTTGGATATCTCGAGCCCATGAGCCCACAAATGGCAACAGTGGAACTGAGATCCCCACCCATGGGCAGTTGCCACTGTGCCTTCACTGCCCAGGATGGGGCTGTGCTGGGGGCTGTGTAGGACGGGCAGCAGGCATGCCCATGAGTTGTGCCACCCGTGCCTCAAGCTGGCTTAGGGGCCCAAGCACAGCATGCCTGATCTTCCTACGTACCACAGTCCGGACACTATGGAGGGTGAGTGGATGTTCTCCTCCGGCCACGCTTGCAGAGAGGGGACGAGCCCCATCCCCTGCAGTGCTTCCACCCACAGGTGGCACAGGGCCACCCGAGGAGGGTCCGGCCTTGGCACTACTGCCAGGTGCACTCGCCAGCTGAGGTGGGAGAGGTGGGTCCGCTGGAACCCGCCTTCCCTGTCGTCCTATGTTTAGCATTATTTTATGACAGTTTGGGTTAGTAACATACAATACCATTCACAATTAGTTGTAACAAAATGCATTAGTATTCCCATTAACCAAACACCCATAAATTCAAGCCATTGAATAGCAAGCATAACACATGCATAATTTGAACAACAATACACAATCCAACAACATGCAGGGTTGATTGATGGCAACAGGCCATCAGGTTTGGATGTATGAACAGGGCACATGCATCAACGTACATGCAAATATGTATGAACCAACAGGACAAATGTCCAGGGGAGTAAATTGTGAAGACATATACCCATTTCATGTGGAATGGATTATTTGTGGTTATAGGGTAGGGTGAATAAATATTTCATTAACAACTTCAAATACCTATACATATGCTGTACATTTCTACTAGCTGCAGATATATACACACTACAGGTCTGACTACAGTTTCCTATGTGTAAACTTATGCATGTTGGTGATGGGAATGTTACTGCTACATTAATATACATTGCATTTTTATTCATACACATTCATATCTGGCTCTTTTCAGCTACAGCATCCTTCTACATTTGCTTTATATGGCTCTAGACAACTGTGGATGTTTGGTATTTCATACAACCATACTATCTGCATATTGCAAACATACAGCAACATATCCAAATTGTGGGACACACATTCCAGCTTCAGTACTTTATTCCACACATTTCACTGTTTGGCTGTGCCTGTCACATTCATTTCATTCTGTACTTACTGCAGTATACTTTATTCAGGAGTTATTACAACTTTATTGGTGGATTCATACATCTTTCTCAAACTCTCACTTGTTTTATTTTTACAATTCAGGATGGTACTTAATTCTAGGCTTTATTGAAATGTTTTACTTGGTTACAACAATCCTTTCCAACAGTCTCACTTGTGTCATGTTTCAGATTTTAAACGGGGATATATTTCACACATGTGTTTTACTCAGCTTGTGTAGCTGTAATTTACAGCCTGCTGCAGGTTATGTACTATTATATTACAGGTGGAACATCTTTATTTCAGACTTGTTTCATTTTTATTTTTGGATTACAGGCTGCATCACACTTATGTAATCACACAGTACTAGCAGAATCTCTCTTACACTGTTACTTGCACTTTTTATTAATAAGTGACTACACTGCACTCTTTTGCAAGCTGTCATACTTATATTTTTTAACAGTTACAGGGAGAGAATTACTAACCTGCCTGGTGGCGCAACCGCACAAGCCTATTGGCATAGGCTCGATGATTCATGGAATGGACACCTGCAGCTGAAATATAAATGAAGTAATATTGGAATACACATCTCCATAATATCAGCTAGGTTAACTTCTTACATAAATAATTACATGTAACTTACTCAGTAGTGGGGTGTTGGGCATTTGCCGGGCCTCCTGGATCCAATGGTTCAGTTGGTCCTGCTTCCATCTCTTCAGGTCTGCATGGTGGTGATGGACCTGTTCACCAGTCCTTGGTATTCCTGTGGCACTGGTGAGATCATGTGCCAACCGGTCCCACGCCTCAGCCTTATATGCTCCCCACAGGACCTGGCCCTGCATGAGTTGGGCCTCATGATCATGGACGAGGAGCCAAACCATATATTTGGACTCTTCAACGCCGCACCTCTGTGCTCAGAAGCAACTACCCTCTCCTATACCTGCCATCCTGACTGCAAATCAATTCCACAATCAGTTATGCTGTGTATTCCCGCATATGGGGCTTATATATGCCATTTTTCCTGCACTTATCTGTGATTGGCCATTTTGGAAATGTATCAGCTTCACAAAACCTGCTTTGTCATGCTTCTCTTTCCATTCATTCCTATATATATATATGCTAATACTGCATTTCTAAGAGCAACTGTCTTGGCTTAGTAGTTTCAGTACTTTGACTATGGTGCATGGTATCCTGAGTTCGAGCCTGGCCATTGCTTTGTTTTTTTTTTATGACGCCTACACAAGCTAGGAGGTGTGTCTGTGTAAAGGCAGTTTTAATACAGCTTGCTCAACGTTGCCCACCAGTTATCTTGTCTGCACGGTGCGCAGCTCGGCGCAAACAGGTTACGCTGGTATCTGGCGTCATTTATTTTTTTTTTATTTTATTATTTGTTAACCTAGGCTAGTGGCTGGACATGTCATCCATTTTCAGCAGAGGCCCGAGAGAAAAACTCCACTATCATCAGTTGGACACTGAGGAGAAACAGTTTCATCAACATAAATATTTTCATGAACAACAAGTAGAGGCTGTCAGCATGCATATTACGCTCAGCTCAGCTATAGGCACACAGTTTCAGCGTGTTACAGCACTGCTCAACCCCGGGCAATCATTTTACACCTGTTAACCCACTGCTCACCTACGGGCAGATATGCTCAGCTTGTTAGAGTGTAGCTCAGCTATAGGCACTTCTGACATTTTTTTTTTTTGTCTCACATTTCTTCAAAATACATGGCCCATTTCATTACATTTTACATAAAATATAATTTTATATATGTACATATACGTCAGGGAATTGTTTCGTGCTTATTTCACTAAAAATAAAAATTGATGTTGTGGGGGTTCGAACCATGACTGCTTCCTCTTCAGCTGACGTCTCGACCATTACACTATTGCTTCATAGCTTACTTTGCATATTTAGATCTTATATGCTTTTCCACTGACTGCTAACTGTGGCTAAGCGAAGGGCACGCCCGTGCAAACGAGCGCAATTACGGGCAAACATCTTTAAAACTTATAAAAAAATATAACATGTTTATTTTTACATTTTATGTTTATAGTCTGTGGGGGCATGTGTTGTGTTGTGTTTGTTGACATTTACGCAGACTCTCTTGTGGGGGTTTACTTTCGGGACTGTTACTCTTCAGAGGGCGTGTCCATTTGCAGGACTCGCCCAGCAGACATGCCCCCTACTTTCTTACACAGACCGTGTTAGCCTTGGGTGTGAGTCAGCATGCCCTCATGAATATGCATGGCATGCTGATGTCACACCATTTAACTGCAGCCTCCGTGAAAGACTTGTAACTCTTACACGGAGGCTTTGTGAATCCTGCCCAGTATTCATCCACTTTCAGTTGATAAAGCACTTAGTTTCCTTTCATTCCCCTTTACATTTACATGAAGCAAGAAAGTACCACTTTCAAGACTGAAGCATAGCAGATACACATGTGGTTTAGTTACAGTATTTTTATAACACAAAAAGTACAAAATCACATTGTTCATTTCCTGTGGAGGACATTCAGCATTTAACATTTTATTAATGTGTTCATTTACAGTTACTAGCTATTGCAAATAATTATGTAAAATAATACTGTAAATGAATATGACAGCAAAGTCAGCCAAGAGAAAAAAAAAACATTAAGCATAAATAAAACCACTGGCATGGGCTAAGATATGTGCATCTGTAAAGATGGCATTTAAGAGACCAACAGGGCCATAACCTTTAAAAGAAGCCTGCAAAAAAAAGCTGCCATGATTATCCTGGATCTGTAATTCTAAACATTCTGGAACTGCTAGCAGTCCAATCATGAGGACACTAGCTCATGGACGTGTTCCTCGGTATCAGCATAAGGGATCATATGTTTAATTCAAGACATGTTCTGAAAATGGAAGAATGTAGATTTTACTGCTGCTGACATATAGCCAAAGTGTCAGAGAGGTATAAAGTAACTTTCTGAGATCCCAAACTCTTGAAGCAAACTTTGCTTTGCTGCAAAAAACTAAGATGGGGGGTTCCTCTCTTGTTTGGTATATATTTCTCGGAGGTACAGGCCAAAACTGAAGGACTGTGGCTGACCAAGTTCACAGATGACTGGAAACTGGGCGCCATAATCGACTCTCCAGCCGACACCAGCATCCTCCAAAAAGGCCTCATAGAAACAGACAACTGGTGCCAGAGCCATGGCCTCAAGCTAAACGCCAAAAAGTGTATAGTCATCCCCTTTGGCAAAAACAAAGTGCCCACAAATTACCACATAGGTGGTAATCCATTAAGTACAGAAGAAGTAATTAGGGACCTGGGGACCCAAGTTGATAGCAATCTCTCATTTGACAACCACGTGGCCAAATTGGTTAGAAAAACATTTTATATAGCCCACCTAATCATGAAGGGATTCACATCTAGATCAGGGGAGGTCATTGTACCTCTTTACTCATCCCTCATCAGGCCCATAATTGAGTACAATGCCCCTTTTGGGATGTACCTTACCAGACACCTGCAGCAACTGGAAAGACCCCAAAAGTACCTCACCAAGAGGATCAAAGGGCTCAAACAGATGCCATATACTGCCCTGTTAAAGAAACTCCAGCTCTTCTCAGTGGCATACCACCTGCTCAGAGGCGATCTGTGCCTGACGTATAAAGCCATGTCCAACCCAAAATTAATAGACATGCTGCACCTGAGAAAATCCAAATCCCATCGAGCTATGCACTCGAGAGACTTGAACCTCAGCACTGAAATAAATAGGACATGCTGGAGGGACAGATTCATAACCCAGAGGCTCCCTTCACTGTGGAATAAAATCCCAGTCCGGATTAGACAGAGTCCCTCATTGACTCTCTTCAAGAGGAATCTTGATGAGAGGATGGGAGATCGTAGGTTTACCCCGGGTATCACTTCTGTGTCACTGTTAGACAGAGGCACAGTATACTAACCTCGAAAAAGGGCATAGCAAAATTAATTTAAAATGGGTGGCGAAAGCCAAACACACTCTGGCTAGGCTTATAAACGCCCTAAGGCAGATAGCCTAGTATGAACCTATGAACCTATGAACCTATGAAGAGCATATGTGGATTTCACAATTGCATGGACAGGCACTACCTCAGATTTAGTAGGATTCGGACATAAGTTATTATATTTCATTCAGTTAAGAATAGAATCCAGGCAGCCTTAAAGTGTGCCAAAATCAGACAAATCCTCCACATAGCAATGGTACTGTGCACCTCTTCCTAAATGACACCATGAAAGGATATCATGTACCCTTTTAAAAATAGAGGATGAGGCACATGACACTCAAGTTGTAGCAATGGATGAGTGAGCAAATGAAGCCACTTTTTGAAAGTGAACCAGTCAAGAACAGTTGTCAAACGTCCAAAGTGCGCATGAAATTTCTAGAAAAGAATCTGGTAAGCAGTAGTAGCAAAATCTCCTGTGAAAATCAAGAATGAGGAAAATTGAATATAACCTCAGAGCCTTCACAACTCAGAGGTAATTTATTTCCTGTAGCATGTGCATTGAATTGATCTTTCTACATCAATATTCAGTTTGACGATAATCCAAAATCATGCTAGGTTCTATGTATGGTAATTTCTTTATACAGTTTCCTGGAAAGTGAAAGTTAGAATAGGGGCAGTAATGTTTCAGGTCATAAAAATCGAATGTGCTTTCAGATAATAGATGCAATCAAGGTTTTTAAGTATATTTGCAAACATACTCATCTACAGTAAACTATATATGATTTGGAAAATAAACAGGCCTAGATATTTTAAACTTTACCATATTAGCTTGTTATGTTCAAGATCCAGCCCACACCAATGTGAATACTCTGCTGAACCCAGTTTCATGGTTTTCTCATAAATAAGAAAAGCTGGGTCTGGAAAGCTCCTATTCTTGTAACAGGATAAGTGTATTCCATATTTGGGACAATTGAAGAAAACATGATGAGTCAAAGTCACCTTATGTATGAATAATTGTACAGCTCTTTCACATCTATTGATAAAAAAATATTGTTAACAACCTGACAAACCCAGCTGGACAGCGTGTTGATAGGAAGAGAAAAACTTGTTGCTTTTTTTTCCTCAATTTTTTTTTATTTTCAATTAAAAGAACATTTACATAATATTTTTAAATATCATTTTAAACAACTATATACAATATTTACAATAGCCTGTCTTTCAGTTATATACACTGTATTTTATTAAATATAGAATTAACAGATCAGTTATCAGAGATACAATATTGATTGTTGCAGTGTGTCCAACAAAGATATAACTTTCTTCCAAGGATTATTTACCAATAGTCTGGGATAAATTCATAGTTCTTTGATTTTTATTTCCATCAATGCAGTTGTCTTCAGTAAAGTGTAGAATTCTCCAAGGTTGGGGGTGTATTTAAATTTCACCTTCTGGTTACACATTTCCTAGATATAGCAAGTATTGTCCATAAAAAATACATATTTGTCTTATTCAAGTAGGGACATTCATTTACATTTAGTATAATCAATGCTTTAGTTAAGGTAAAAGATTCATTAAATAAAGCTAGTAAAAAAGGATTGATTCCATTCCAATATGATTTAATTTTATTACATTCATAAAAAATATGAATCCAGTCTGCTTTATTTGACTTTTCACACCTAAAGCAAAAAAACATTTGTAGTAGTACTGATCTTTTTATTTCTGTCTGGTGTTAAAAATGCCCTATGTACGTATTTCCAGTTAAATATTTTCCAGTACTGTATGTTAGAGGTGTAATTAACTGATAGTACGATGTTAGTTTTAATTTCTTCTGTTAAGTGCAATGACTGACCTTTTAAGAACTGCCAGTATGATGGTTTGGGAATTGTTTTATATGTTATTAACTCTTTATATAGATTTGAAATGGAATTTTTCTTTTCACAACTATTATATATAAATTCATACAGAAAACTTATTAGATTTGGACTATCTTTAAATGAGGAATTATTAATTAATCTGCATAAATCTTGAGTGTGCATTAGAATGCTTTGTAAGGTTAATCAGTCCTGTGTTGGAATATTGTAAGCAGTTTTTAGCGTATGTATATCTAAAACATTTAATTTATTTACACATTGAAACCAGCATAAGAATCCATTTTGTTCCCATGAGGTTATTGTTTCCCTATATATTTTGTGAGGAAAGTTCTTAGTGATGGTAAATGGGGTTAAAAGGACAAACCAAAGTTTTAGATCCATGTTTGCATTGATACGTTTCCTAAACAAATAGATGCAATGATTAATCAGTGTTGTTTTAGAAGGTTTTGTTATATTATATTGTATACTTATGCATAGTATGTACCAGGGTTTGATTGATTTGTCTACTATTAAATTTTTTTTAACAGATTAAATTCATTTGTTGATATGGCCATTGTTAATTCTTTCCAGTTGGCAAAATAATTTGGGTTTATCCAGTCTATTGTAGTTTTAAGCGCAGATGCTTTTATATATGTTTCTATTTCTGGGAAGTTCAAGCCTCCTTGTTTCCAAGATCTAATGTGATGAGTTAAAGCTACTCTATTCTTTTTGGGATACCATAAAATTTTTATTAAACATGAGTTTATTTCTTTAAGAATACCTCTTTCAGGAATTAACTGTATTGCTAATGCTACATATAGTATTTTTGGCAATAAGACCATTTTTATAAATTGCAATCTGTCTTCAAAAGTTAATATAATTTTGTTCCACTTTTCTATATATATTTTTATTGTTTCAATAATGTTTTTATAATTTATTGATATTGTTTAGTTTATATTCAATTAGAACTTTCTAACTCTACAATCCAGAAACTTACCTAGAACACGTACACCTTCTCTACCCCCCTTTGTATGCCTCTCCGGCATACAGTCCTCAATACCCTGAATAATGCCTAATAAACTCTGTTGCTTTATCTGTATATTGCCACCATATTAGTAACTTTGCCTTAAACCATCACTGCTGCCTTAACCCTAAGGAACTTGACCGGTAAAGACTGCCCAATCTTCCTAAAACTTAAAACCAACTTAATGAAATCTAATAAAGGAACCACAATAAGACCCAACACCTGAATAAACTTTTTGACCCACCCCTACTCCCCTACGCCTTGACCTTAGAAAATCAAAACTAAACCTGGTACTGTGTGTCAAATAATCTAATCTAAACTTGTGGCGCTCTTTGTGCCAATTACATTGGAATATGGAATTCCTCTCCTAATTTCCCTAATACTAACTACCTCTCTTTTCTCAGTCAAATCAAAAAAGTATTCTTAATTAAAGGCAACATGGCAATGTCTCTGGGCTAATCCTGACTAATCTTAAAAGTCGCATACACCCACATGCTATTACCTAATACCTTCTCTCCTTCTCTTCGATCAAGAGATCCCTACAATTGTATTCTCCTCTATTCTACATGCCTTCATCTGTACGTTTTGCCAGATCTAGTTCCCTCTTGCCTGCCTTTCACCTCATAATTACATTAGGGTCGATGTGAGGGTAAATAAATCATCCTTCTCTCCCTGAGCTTATAATCTTAATTCTCTCTATTGCTGTATATATATATTATTATTGTTTTATATATCAATTTATAATTTATATGTATGTGTTGTATTTTTGTCTATTCTATTATATTATTAAAAGAATTTATCTGTATGTTTTCATTTTTTTTGTTTTGTGGAGCTTTTCTCCCCGGGCCTCTGCTGAAAATGGACATGTATCCAGTTGGACTAACCCGGTCAACAAATGTAAAATAAAATAAAATAAAATAAATAAATAAATAAAAAATATTTTTGCATAACAGTATTCCTAAATAATTTAGCGTAAGTTCTTGTTTTCCTATGATGGATTTATCTGTAACTTGTAGTTCCTTTTTCTTATTTAAAAATAGAAATTTTGATTTTGATCTATTAAAGTGTAGACGTGAGATATTATAAAATTTCTCCATTACTTCTTCTAGCTCTCCTAATGACTCTCTGGAATTTGATAGGGTTAATAAAATATCATCAGCAAAAAGCATTATTTTAGATATGTACTGGTCATAGACTTCTATTCCTTTCATTCTTGGATTATTGTGCATTATTTCTGCAAGTATTTCTATAGCCAAAGCAAATAAAATAGGAGAAAGGGGGCATCCTTGTTTAGTACCTTTCGTTATATGGATAGATTCTGAGGTGAAAGGACTTAATTTCATGTAGGCTAAGTTATTAATATATATGTTTTATAGTAATAAGATGAAGGGAGGAGGAAATTCAAATAATGCAAAAGTTTTAAATAGATATTCCCAATTGAGGGAAACGAAGGCTTTTTCTATGTCTAATCTGACTACAAGTGTTTCTCTATCTTCTTTATTCACATAATCTATAAGAGTAAGTATCCTTGTAATATTATCATGTGTGTGCCTGTAATATAAAAATCCAGTTTGATCATTATTAATTGTCTTTGAAAGTGGGATTTTTATTCTGTTAGCTAGGATTGACATGAATATTTTGTAATCATTATTCAGTAATGATATAGGTCTGTATAAGGTGCAAAGGTCTGATGGTTTATTATCTTTTAGAATTGGATTTATGAGATAATATTGCCATGATGGTGGTATTTTTGCTTCTAACTGGATTTCTAGCAAAGTTTTATGAAAAAGAGAGATTACTGTTGAAGGGAAGAGTTTGTAAATTTCCGTAATTATACCATCTATCCCTGGAGCTTTGTTAGATTTACTTTCTTTTATCTTGTCAACAATTTATTTGTAGGATATAGGTTTTTGTAGGTCTAGTTTTAAGTTTTCGGGAATTTTTTTTATATTGATAAGGTTTGTATCTAAGTTTATTCGGTTGGTATCTAAATCTTCTTTTTGAAGTGTTCCATGTAATGGAACCAAAATGCTTCAAGGATGTCTCCTATATCTGATACTTTTTTCCCTTGCTTTTCATGGTATATACTACTAATGTTATTTGTTTTAGATTATTTAATTTAATTTAAATATTAATTAATATTTAGACTAATGTTTCAAATAAATAACTTGTCATTTGCCAACTGAGTTAGTTTAGAATGTATGGTTAATGCAAATATAGCATGTTGCAAAAAATAAGATGTACTTTTTTGTGTGCTCTAGAGACTGTCATATGCAAATGACATATGTAATGTAGCATATATAGAGCAGATAGCTTATGGATTCAGGTTGCTAAAGTAAGTTATGCTTATTAATCAGGCAGTTTCATTTAAGTTCACAAGTAATTTGGGGACATTTCAGGGGAGATTCCAGGAATGTGTAGTCCAATGTGAGTAATTTATAAAGTATTTACAAGTTGTTCTGTTAAGTTATCTAATTTATCCTTCCTTAGATTGTAATTCAATTTAATAGCTAAACAACATTACTTTTTTATTTGTTATCTGTGACGCTAAATGCCTTCACAGATTCACAAAGTCCATAGAAACTGCTGTAGTTGTTTTTTGTTGCCATAACAATGCAAATATAGCGGTTCCTAATCAATGAGTATTAAGAAAAAAAAATGAAATAGTTCACAAGGCTGATAGAATGTATAGAAAGCTTCACTTCTCACAAGCAACAGTACATTTTTCCCTCCTTTTATATATTATGCTAGTATTATAGGAAATAATTCAACTGACAGTATGTATATAAACGAAACATTTCAGAGTTAATCACTAACATGCCCTGTATCACATTATACAACGACCCCCCATTAATATTCAAAAACGTGCATGCTGATTGGTCAGCGTACACATTGTAAATCAGAGTTATAGTAATGGAAAAAGGTCCGGTTGCCCATACTTTTTCCATTACTATAACTCTTTTTTTTTACAGCAATGGAGAACGCATGATCTCCATTGCTTCACACTGTTTCGCTATGTTAAACAAGTTTAACACAGTGAGACAGCTTTAAAAAAAGCAATGGAGATTCTCCGTTGCTTTTTTAAAGCTGTCTTGCTATGTTAAACTCCTTTAACATAGTGAGACAGTTTGTAAAAAGCAACGCAGAAGCTTTTAGCTTTCTCCGTTGTTTTTTCAAAACTGTCTCGCTATGTTAAATGGGTTTAACATAGCGAGACAGCTTTAAAAAAAAGCAACAGAGACTCCATTGCTTTTATTAAAGCTGTCTCACTGTGTTAAACCCATTTAACATAGCAAAACAGTTTATAAAAAGCAAAGTAGATCTTGTTTTCTCTGTTGCTTTTGCCCACAGCTCTGATGTACTGTGTAGGCATACTCATGCCCAGTACATCAGAACTGCTGCAGAATACCAGGCAGCTGTGGAAGGGCAGCAAGGAGGCATTATACAATGCCATTATTTAAGAAAAGTATTTTTTTTTCTTAAATAATGTCATTAATATAATTAATAACCATGCCTGGGTGTGGGTAATGCTGGATTTACCCACGGTTGGCTTTGTTTGGCCACTCAGGCTTCACCCTCGTGACCAAACCACACCAACCATGGGTAAATCCAGCATTACCCACACCCAGGCATGGGTTATTGCTATATTAACTAACAGTGCCCACCATTAATCTAATAACTGTTGTAATAACATCTAATTGAGACAACTTTTCCTCATAAACATGTGTCATAATTCATTAAACAAAGCAGAGTCTAACATCTGTCTAATAATCATTATAAAGACAAATAATAGTAATTTCCTAGCTCTTCAAAATTTCTGATATCACAAAATGTTGACAGTAAGCTATTTTAACTGGAAGACTAAATCATTTCAATACTTCCTTGTGAATATATATTTTACTTTTACTGTAGTGTCAAGAACTGTCTTTGAACTCTATGCATTAGTTCACTTCTTTCAAGTCATTCATTTTACAGTTCAGATTATATTTTGTCAAAATGTCAATAGTATTTCAAGGGCACACTTAATATTTAAACTGATATTTTAAATGAATAGCTATCAGTTGCCAAGTGAGTTTGTACAGAGTGTGAGGTAACTGCAAAGATAACATGTTGCAAAAAGTAATATGTATCTTTTCATGTGCTTTAGAGACTGTCAATTTCAATTAGCATATAAAATGTAACTGTTACAGTGCAGGCAGCTTGTGGAATCAGCATGTTAAACTGAGTAATACTTTTTAATCAAGCAGCTACATTTAAGTGCACATGTAATTTGGGAACATTTCAGTTGTGTTTCCAGGAATATGTAATCCTATAAGGATAAATCATAAAATATATACAAATAGTCCTATTATGTATCTATTTTACCTTGCTTAGGTTGTTTTTCATTTTAATAACTAAACAACATTACTTTTTCTTATTATTTATTTATTATCTGTGAGGCTAAATGCACTTCACAGGTTGACAGTGTCCTTGGAAACTGTAGCAGTTGTTAACTGTTGCTATGGCAATGCAAATAGAATGCGAAGAAAAAAGTCTTACCATAACGTTCCATCTGTGTTGTAGATCTTTGTTCATTCATTACTGATAGGACTTCGATTCTGTCCTCGGAACCAATACGGCCATTTCCCAGCTCGCGCAAGCCAAAAACTCTCAGCTAACAACCTACCCACAATGCCCCTCTCCTAGTTACTCCAGATCGAGTTTGCCCACCCTAGATAAATGATGTAGTAATAGAAAAAAATAGTAGGAGGCTCTGTCTGAGCAAATACCCCAACCAGGAGTTCCTAAAGTCCACCAAGAGTCCAGGCAGAGGGAAGGAGGGCGGGAAGTAATGAATAAACAAAGATCTATAACACAAATGAAATGTTAGGGTAAGACATAACTTCTTTATCTGATGTTGTAAATCTTTGTTTATTCATTACAGTTAGGACTGAGTCCCCAGCTACTTGAGTCCTGGGTGGCCATAAGGAAGGATATTCCTGCGCACCATAGAACCAAAAGATGCTCATCCCCTGGAGGCCAAATCCAATTTGTAATGAGATATAAAGGTATGAGGTCTTGCCCAAGTGGCTGCTGTGCATATATCATCCATAGAGGCACTGGAATGAAAAGCTACAGAAGTAGCCATAGATCTGGTAGAATGAGCCTTTATTCTGGAAGGTAAGGATAGCTTATTCTGTTGGTAGATAAAGGTAATGATGTTTCTAAGCCAAGAGGATAAAGTCACTTTGGAAACAGGTTTACCCAATCTGGGTCCTGCAAAGGCCACAAACAATTGGTCTGTTTTCCTGAAAGACTTAGTCCTATCCAAATAACAACAAAGCTGCCGGTACACATTCAGGGTGTGCAAAAGGTACTCCCCTCTATTAGAATGCCCTGGGAAGAAAACTAGCAGGTCAATAGATTGGTTAATGGAAAAGCCAGAAATGACCTTGGGCAAGAAAGAAGGGTCAGTACGAAGGGACACCCCAGCCGTGTAAAAGATTAAGTAAGGACTATTGACACTCAAGGCCTGCAGCTCAGATAATCTTCTCGCTGAGGTGAGTGCTGCTAGAAGTATGGTTTTCCATGACAAAAAGTTCAAATTACATAAATCAAAGGGCTCAAAGGGAGAACCTTTGAGAGACTGAAGAACCAGAGTCAAGTCCCAGGGTTCTAAGGGAAGCTTGACCAGAGGTTTAATATGTAATACTCCCTTCGAAAAGGTCTTGCATAGGTGGTGTGACATAACTGAAGAATTATCAAGACCATTATGACAATTGGCGATAGCTGCTAAATGTACAGTTATCGTTGAAGCTGTGGCTCCTGCATGTAAAAGAGTAGTCAAATATTGTAGGATCTTTTGAATAGGCATAGAGAAAGGGTCTAAGTTCTGGTCTTTGGCCCAAATGGAAAATCTAGTCCATTTACTAGAATAAACCTTTCTAGTGGAAGATTTGTGTAGGGCTAGAAGAATTTCACGAACAGTAGATGGGATGTCAGGCAGCATGACAATCATTGGAAGTGGAGAAACCAAGCTGTGAGCTTCAGACTGTGCAGGTTCGAATTAATCAGTCCCTGAGGATGAGATAACAGGTCCTGGGAATGATCCAGGATCCACGGGCTGTGAATCAGATGAGGCCATAGAAATGGGATCCAAACTTGATGTGGACAGTAGGGATCACTGAAGATCACTTTGCTTTTCAACCTCTGAGCTTTCTGGAGAAATTTTGGAATGAGGGGAAATGGGGGAAAGGCATACAGACCTGGGGGCCAATCGTGCATTAGAGCATCCCTCAGTGGTTCCCCCTGAGGGGGGAATCAAGGTAAAATAGCTTCTGCATTTGTAGTTTAGAGGGGAAGCAAACAGGTAGCAGCAAGGCTTGCCCCAGTGTTGGAAGATCTGATCTGCTATTACAGGGTTGAGGGGCCACTTGTGAGGAATCAGGATGTTCCAGCTCAGATTATCCTCAATAAGGTTGGAACTTCCAGGAATGTGCGTTGCTATAAGAAAGCGATTGGAAACTATCACCCAGTGCAAAATCCTCATGGCTTCCCAACACAGTGGGTAAGATCTGGTTCTGCCTTGCTTGTTGATATACCAGATGACTGACATGTTGTCTGACTGAATTGCAATGGTCCCCGAGGGTAGGGTTGCATGGAACGCTTGCAATGCTAAGAGAACTGCCATCAGGTCCAGGACATTTATCTGCAAGTTGGTCTCAATGGGGGTCGAGGTGCCTTGGACAGACTTTCCCTGGAAATGCTCCCCCACCCTAACAGTGAAGCATCCATGGTCACCATGTCAGTGGGTTGGGAAAGACAGAACGGTGGACACCAAAGATTCGTTTGTGGCTTCATCCTCCATAGTATTTCTTCCTTGCAACAGTTTGTAAGGCATATCAGGTGGTTGAGTGGGTGGGTTAACAATAACCATTGTGCGGAAAGGAGCCACTGCAGGATTCTCATGTACAGTCTCACCAGTGGCAGTAACGTAATGGCAGCTGCCATGGAGCCCAAGAGTTGCAGTACAAGACATGCTGGTACATATGTGTGAGGAAGAAGGTCTTGGATTTGGTGTCTTAATTTCAAAAGCCTGTGAGAGGGGAGAGAAGCTTGACACGATGTTATGTTGAAGACCACTCCAATAAATTCCAGTGTCTTCATTGGAGACATATGAGATTTGTCTTTGTTGATTGTAATCCCCAAGCAGAGAGCAAGACCTTGAGTGTAAGAGAGACTGTGGACTAGGAGATTCCTGATCAGAGCAGTAAGGAGCCAGTCGCCTAGATAGGGAAACACCTGGAATCCTTGTAGTCAAAGATGAGCTACCACAACTGCCATACATTTGGTGAACACTCAGGGGGCTGTCGAGATAATGGCAGTACCCTGAACTGGTAGTGACTGGCTCCCAGCTGGAAGCGGAGAAACCTCTGGGAGCAGTGATCCATCTTTATGTGGTAGTATGCATCCTGGAGGTCTATAGAGCACATCCAATTGTCCCTCCCTAGGAAAGGAAGAATGGACTGTACTGTGACCATCTGGAATTTCTGAGGTTTGATAAATTTGTTCAGTAGGCTGAGATCCAGGATTGGTCTCCAGTCCCCTGTCTTTTTTGGCACTAAAAAGAACCTCGAGTAAAACCCAGATCCTGTCTGCTCTGGTGGGACTGGTTGGATGACTCTTTTTCTTAGCAGTTTTCTATTTCTAGGGCTGCTAATTCCCTCTGATTGGGTGATATATCAGGGATTTGTTTGATGGGTCTGGGAGTTAAATCAAATGGTATTAGGTAGCCTCTGGATATTATTCTCTGCACCCAAACATAGGTAGTAATAAGATGCCAGGCTGGTAGATGCAGAGAACAATGACTCCGACTACTTCCAGATGAAAGCAATTGGGCCGCTGCTCAGAAGTGCTGGTAGGGATTGCCAGAGAAAGAATCTCTGGTGCCCTGGTTATGCAGACCCCCTATACCCTGAAAGTGGTGTCTTCCATATGAGTTACTCCCTCTGCCCTGGGGGGGATTTTTCACCATGAGTGTCACAAAAGGATCCTTGGGATTTCTTCAACCACATCTTTCCTCCCTTCTGCTACCTGGAGTAGGACCTCTATGGGTTGGATAAGCATATGCCCACAGCAGACAAGCCTTTCTGTCTTTCTCACTAAGTGCAAGTGTGTTTAGTACCTTGGGTCCAAAAAGTGCAGATTCTTCAACAGATGCATTGACAAAGGAAGATTTAAAGGGGTCTGCGAAGTCACACAACTGCATCCAAGCATTACATCTCATGACAACACCAGATGTGGCAGCTCAAGCTGCCCCCTCGGTGGTGTGAGATATCAAATGCATCAAGGAGTTTGAGATGGATTCAAGGGTAGCTAGGTGTGAGGCGACAGTGTCACACACCTCATCAGGCAGTACCCCCACCAAAGAGGAATGCATTTCAGAAATTAGGTCTCTTTGGAGGTGAGTAAAGTGTGCCAGATAGTTCAGCGACCGAATGACGAAGGTTGCTGAAGCATAGGTCTGCTTCCCTAGTCTGTCCATGGTCCGGGACTCCCTGTTTGGAGGATGGACAGTGGAACTATCTTCTGCCAGTTTCCTCTTGGTGGCCGCTGCCATGACCATAGAATCAACTGTCAACTGCTTGGACCAGTGGGGCTGGTCTTCAGGTGTAGATAAAATTTTGTCTGGCCTCCAGGGGACAGGTTCTACATTGTCTGTAGCCTTTCAGGCATGCTGCACAATTAGTTTAACAAGGTAATCTGCTGGTGGGGTCACCCAGGAAGTAGATGGCCAGGAACATTAGGCCTGCAGGAACACTGATTCCTCAGAAGAAGGGTTAGAGGACTTCCATTCCCCACACTGTTTGAGGATTTCAAGAATGTCTCCGAATGAAACGTTGTCTGGGGGAGAACTTGGGGACCTTTCCCCCTCATCACAATCAGTGTTTTCTGTGATAGATTCCTCTGGCGAATCAAGGTGCTTCCTCTTGCACCATTTCTTCTGGGGTGGCTCTCCAGTGGGATCTTCTGAGGAGGACTCTGGAGAAGGGGTTCCCTTCAAAGGGGATTCTTGTGACTCATGCCCGGGGACCCAACATAGTGGGTTGGGAGAGGTGCATGCAAGGGAAGGTTTCTGATACTAATGTCATTGGTGCTGACTGTGAGCCTTCGGAATGAAGGACCCTTTCCATCACCTGTACAGCAGGCCCACTCGAGGATGGATAGGAGCCCAGAATCAGGAGGAGCAACCTCAGAACTGGGGTCACACCCCACCCGAAAGAGCCCATCTCCAATTGAGAGGTTCTGAGAGAACTGGAAGCCATCGGAACTGTGGACATAGATGGTGCCAGCAAGAAAATAGGTGCCGGACTAGGTACCAAGGTATGGATGGTCCAAGCACCTTTCTGAGAAAACATTGGCTCTATTGAAGGCAATGCAGCAAGGGTGGTTGGTTCCAACAGGGGAAACACTGTTGTTGGAGCAGAGACAGTATGTACTGAAGCAGACATCAGAACCGAGATCAGGTTGGATGCTGGAGGAGGATAAACAGGGAAGAGTGGTAATAGATTCCGAGCCAGGAGGAACGGAAGATCTAGCTGGAATGGGTAATCCCCTAGCTGCTAGACGCTGGTGCACAACCCGCACTAGGTCTAGTTCAGAAAAATTCCTAGTAGATCTAAAGGAGGCTGCTGAAGGGGAATCAGGTTTTTCTAGAAAGGGGCTAAACCTCTGCCCCAAAAAAGGGTTGTAAGTTGAAGAATATCTTGTCCTTGGCAGGTATTCGAGTTTTAGAGCTGAAAGAGCCAACAAAACTGTTGGCACCATGGCCGGGGATGGTGCTGAGGCATGTACAGTCATCGTGATCCATGGAACCAAAGAAACTGTTGGCACCATGGTCGGGGATGGTGCCAAGGCATGTACAGTCATCGGAGTTGATGTGGGAACCAAGGATGGCACCAAAGTCAGTGGTGCCATGGTTGGAACCAAAATAGGAGTGAATATCATGGTCGGCACTGGAGGAGAGAACACAGTGCCTGGTGCCGAAGAGATCTGTGCCGAGGGCGCCGGCGAACCATGGAGCTGACTTGGTTCCGTAACTGATGAAGATGCAGGAACTGAGTGACTCTGTTTTTCCTTATGATTTTCTGGTCTTAGGAGGGGGTGAGACCTCTGACCCAGATACAGCCTCTGAGAAAGCTGTCGAGTACACCTTTTAAAATAAGTTTATTCTTATACGAAAAAAACAGTTAAAATGAGCACACCCACCAGAGCAAATGCCTATCCGCTGCCTTTTAAAATAGTGTAGAGTAAATCCAAAAATGATAAGCAATGAGAGGCAACCAGTAGGCTCACAGCAATCCAGTCTTGTTGATAAAATATATGTGAGTCTTTATTTACGTGCACAAGGTAAGTGCTTTCACTAACCGCTTCTTCAGACCATAAAAGTTTTTCACTCTACAAACATTTGCTTATATAGCTGTCATGTGATGAACATCAATTAAACAATTAACTTTTTAAAAACACATCCTTGCTGTAAACCTTTAAGGAATTTTTTAAAAACATAAAACTGGGCTTACCACATGACAAATAACCCCGACCCTTCTCAAAAACCTGTCTTACAATATACCAGCTTTTCATTGTAATAAATGAGGTGCGGTATATTCCATCACTTTGAATTATGTACACACCAAATGACTCCACCCATGACTTTGACTCTCTGTGGTGTTTGTCAAGATTATTTTAAAACTAGCATGATTAAATATATTTATTGCACACATTTTAAAATAAACTTTAAAATAATCTTGACAAACACCACAGAGAGTCAAAGTTATGCTGCGTAAAGCAGATAAGGCTTATGCGACCATTTAGCCGTATATAACTGCAAATATAGACTGCAAATATAGAATACACATATCTTGACATTCAGTATATAGTTTAAAGAAGAATTAGATAAAAAACAGCTTGATTGTTTACAATCACAGTCTTAATAGGGAAGAATAATAACCATTATAATGCCTAATATAGAATAATCTCAAACTTAGTTAATAATGCATGCTGCACATAGTCAGCATTATCAAGGGTATTGATTTATGTATTTTGGGTATGTCAACATCCAGGTATTTGCATATAAATTATGTAAATAAACTGATACAGCGTTGTTATTATTTAATGTGGTGTCAATACTGTAAGTAATAGCTAATAGATGTAACAGTAGCCTAAGTTGGTTTAGCTAAATATGATTTTACAAGGAAAGTAAGCGTAACAAAGCATAAAAATAATGCATGTATTAGCTAGACAGTATAAATTGATATGCAGGCTTGTCCTGCTTGTGTTGTGGTTTGACAGAGTGAACGATCAATTAAAGGGGAGATAGATGAATGTAAGGCAGATCATGGTTGGAGTCATTTGGTGTGTACGTAATTCCAAGTGATACTGCATCTCATTTATTACAATGACAAGCTGGTGTATTGTAAGACAGGTTTTTGAGAAGGATCAGGGTTATTTGTCATGCAGTAAGCCCAGTTTTATGTTTTTAAAAAATTCCTTAAAGGTTTACAGCAAGGATGTGTTTTTAAAAAGTTAATTGTTTAATTGATGTTCATCACATGACAGCTATATAAGCAAATGTTTGCAGAGTTAAAAACTTTTATGGTCTGAAGAAGCGGTTAGTGAAAGCGCTTACCTTGTGCACGTAAATAAAGACTCGCATATATTTTATCAACAAGACTGGATTACTGTGAACCTACTGGTTGCCTCTCATTGTTTATCATTTTAAGTTTATTCTTATGTTTTGCTAGTGTCCAATTACTAAAACTAGCACAAATGTCACAGTCAGCTTTAATATTATCCACGCCCAAGCAGTAGACACAACGGACATGTGTATCTGAGTTAGGTATCTTACATCCACACTTGTCACTGTTTAAATCCCAACTTAGCTTTGTCTGACATTGTAAGGTAACAATGCTATCCTATAGAAAAAAATAAGGGAGAGAATACCAATGATGTTATTTTAAAGAATACTACTAGTAAAAAGGGAAGGCCTGTCAAAGACAGGAGAGAGGGACAATACCAAAAAAGGTAAAAAATTAAATTACCAAGGAAAAGGGGAGTAAATAGGCTTAGGTTATAGGCGACAGTGAGAAAAGGCTAACTTGACTAAAAATTTAGTAATTTTAAAGAAAAACTGTCATAAAATTAACAATTGTCTACTTAGCTTTGACAGAGATGGCTAACACATCTGACTAGGAACGTGGCAAACGAGATCTGGAGTAAATATGAGAGGGGCATTGTGGGTAGGTTCTTAGCTTAGAGTTTTTGGCTTGCGCGAGCTGGGAAAAGGCCGTATCGGTTCTGAGGATGGAACCGAGGTCCTATCTGTAATGAATAAACAAAGATTTACAACATCAGCTACTTCACTTCTCTTAACCAACAGTACATTTTTCCTTCTTTTTTTTTTTTTTTTTTTCATATTTATTAATACTAAAAGGAAATAATTCAAAGGACATATGTACATGAATGGAACATTTCAGAGTTAATCACGAACATGTCCCCAATCCCAATAAGCATAACAGTGACTATCATTAATCTAATAAATATTGTAATAACAATTAATTAAGTTCACTATTCCAATTAGTCTACTTTAAAACTAGATTATTTTAGACTATTATTTATCTATGTATAGACAGTGAGATATTAAATGTATACAGACTATATTAGTATAGTAAATAGGAGAGAATTTATTAAGGGAGAAAAGATGCAGTTAAAATAAATAATGAGAAAAGAGAGATGAGAGAGAAAGAAAATAGAAAATTAAGAGAAAATACACATATGCTATGTATGTTGATTTACAGTATAAATATTTTATGTGCTATATAACCCTCCTTCTGTGAAAGAAAAGCACCCTGTTTTGCATACCTGAGGTAATGTGAAAACTCTCATGTGTCATCTATTTTTAAAAAATATAGATAAAGATTCCAGTAGTTAGTTACCTTTGTTTTAAAATTCCAAGCAGTAAAATTGGTCCTTTAAAGTAATGTTAAAACAAATCATATCACAGTAGATGCTTTGAGAGATTTGGCTGTAACAGGCTGTCTGCCTGGGATGGCGTGATCAACAGACCACTCTGCTTTGCCAGAGATGGCCTGCACCTGTCACCCTTGGGATTCCGGATATTGGCAAAGGCTCCTGCCACCCCTATAGTGCCTTTTTTAGGCAGGGTTCAAATGACAAATTCACCCCCGTAACAGGTACAAGCAAGCAAAATCTGAGGGTAATGCTACTCAATGCTAGAAGTCTAAACCTCAAAATGCACTCACTCGAGGCACTCCTTAAAATGGAGAACATTGACATCTCTGCGATGACAGAGACGTGGTTCAAAGCTCCAGAGAGCACCCCTGCATTACCAGGCTATAATTCATACCACATCTTTCGGTCACCAAACCTGGACTGAAACACTAAAGATGGAGGCGTGTCCATATTCATTAAGGATATCCACACCTCCAAGCTAGTTGCTCAGCATAATGCATCCGAGATTATCCAAGTTCAACTAACTCTGGGCAAAACCGCAATCCAGATTGTAGCTTGCTACAGACCCCCCACCATGCCCCAGGATTCCCACTCCTCTTTTCTTGATACACTGGAAAATATTAAGGTACAACCCAACACTCTAATAATGGGTGATTTCAACTACCCTACCATTAACTGGGAAAACTACTCATGTACCAACTCTTTTGCTCAATGTTTTCTGAAAATCAACAACTCCAACACCTTGGATCAACTTATCCACACCCCCAAAAGGGACAGCAATATCCTAGACCTGGTCATCACCAACATGGGTAACCAGTGTTCCACACCAGAGGTCAGCTCCTTGTTGGTCAGATCCAACCACAAGCTAATCACCCTAGACATCCACATCCCGCTCCCACCCCCCATTAAGAAAACAACTGTAAAAAAGTTCTCCAAAGCCAACTTCACGCTTCTTAAGACAGAAGTGGCAAACTTCACGACACCCATGCAGATGGACAATAGAGGTATGACTGCTGAATTCTACACAAATGCACTTTATAAGCACTTACACAAGTGCATGGATCATGCTATCCTGAACAGAACCAATATGCTATCCTCCAAAAAAAGGAAGCCGATCTGGTGGTCTTCTGCCATTAACAAACTCTACAACAAAAGAAAGAAACTGTTGCAAAAAAGAGTAAAATCCCATGATTGGAGGAACTCCCTGGTCAGCCTCAGTAAGAAGCTGAGATCCCTCATAAAATCCTCCAAACTAGTTATGAAAACAAAATCGCCACTGATTCTAAAGACAACCACAAAGCATTCTATAGCTATGTCAAGAATCTCAATGGCAACACTCAGATCTGCTCTGAGTTACAGCACAATGACACTAAATATACAGAACCAACTGATATTGCCAACATCCTGGCAGATAGGTTCAGTGCTAACTTTACCCCCCCTCTCACCCCCCTAAAGGGCCCATTGTTATACCAGAAGAATGCAAAGTTCCTGTAATCACGCCTGCACAGGTAAAACCCTCACTCTCCAAAGCCAAGAACACAGCATCCAAGGGACCTGACAACATCCCAGGCTGCATTCTACACAAACTACAGAATGAACTGGCACCCCACCTAAGTACCATGTTCAATCATAGCCTCACCTCAGGCTTTTTGCCCATTGAATGGTGCACCACAACGGTTATCCCACTCCACAAAGGGGGGGGGGTGTGCCACAAGAGACCCCGGGAACTACTGCCCCATTAGCCTTACAAGCCTGGTCTGCAAGGCCATGGAATGTATCATCATGGAACTCATAAACAAAAACATTGGAGATGTCCAAACTCTGGACCCCACACAGTTCGGCTTTGTAAAAGGCAGATCATGTCTCCTAAACCTAATAGACTTCTTTGAAGTAGTCACCAAAGCCATAGATGAGGGTAAGGTGGTTCACACACCCTATCTAGA
The DNA here is from genome assembly GCF_019279795.1 of Protopterus annectens. Classification (NCBI taxonomy): domain Eukaryota; kingdom Metazoa; phylum Chordata; order Ceratodontiformes; family Protopteridae; genus Protopterus; species Protopterus annectens. The sequence goes on along the minus strand of NC_056728.1, from coordinate 1,217,360,787 downwards.
TCTCGCAAAGGCATTCAACACCATCCCCCCACTCTGGAATTATAGATAAACTCACTAAACTAGGTATAAATCCCTATGTCAGAAGATGGGTTGCCAACTGGCTTACTGACAGAACCCACACTATAAAAGTAGCAGACTCCAAATCAGACTTCAGACCAGTGACAAGTGGAGTACTACAGGGTTCAGTCCTGGGTCCTCTCCTGTTTGGTGTCTACTTCTCTGAAGTACATGCTAACACAGATGGTCTTTGGCTAACTAAATTCACAGATGACTGCAAACTAGGAGCCATAATCGAAACTCCTAACGATGTGGACATCCTACAAAAGGGCCTCACTGAGCCAGATGCCTGGTGTCAAAGCTATGGTCTCAAGCTCAATGCCAAAAAGTGCATTGTCATCCCCTTTGGTAAAAACTCTCTACCCATGAACTACCACATAGGCGGTAGTCTTCTTAACACCGAAAGTGTGATAAGATACCTTGGGACACAGGTGGACAGTAATCTCTCCTTTGAAATCCCATCACCAGAGTGGTCAGGAAATCCTTCTACGTGGCACACCTCATCACAAAAGGTTTCTCATCCAGAAAAAAAGAAGTAATTGTTCCCTTCTACTCATCACTCATTAGACCCATTATAGAGTACAACGTCCCTTTTGGTATGTACCTCACAAGACATCTACAACAACTGGAAAGGCCACAAAAATACCTCACAAAGAGGATTACTGGCCTCAAACAGATGCCCTACACAGACCAACTCAAAAAACTCCAGCTTTACTCCGTCGCATATCGCCTACTTAGAGGTGATCTCTGCCTAACATACAGAGCTATGTCAAACCCAAAGCTGTTGGACATGCTCCACTTAAAGAAATCCCAATCCCTCCGAGCTACACGCTCTAGGGACCTAAACCTTGTCACCACAATAAACAGAACATGCTGGAGGGATAGATTCCTGTCCCAGAGACTTCCCATACTCTGGAACAGACTACCTATCTATGTCAAACAGAGCTCCTCATTAGCACTCTTCAAGAAAAATCTTGATGATCGGATGAGTAATAGGAAATTCACCCCTGGGATCACTTCTGTGGTTCTGCTTGACAGGGGCACAGGAAAATAATTTTCTTGGGTGGCAAAAGCCAGGGTACCTTTTTGGCTATGCTTGTATAGGCCCTAGGGCCAATAGCCTAGTACCTACCTATGAACCTATGAACCTATGAACAGTAAGTCTTTTGCTTCTTCTTTTTGATGACTGTCTAGACATTTGTTTCTTTTGTTCTCTTGAGAGAAGGTGACATCCAATCCATATCTTCCGGTAAAGTAATCACATTATTAGTTTTAATAAATGAAGAGGCTTCCTCTAAGTTAATAAAATCCTCAACTTGTTGGCATACAGTATTCTTATATTAACTGGATATGCAAGTTGTGCTTTAATGTTATTTTGTTTCAGAAACGTTATCATTGGCCACACTTTTATTCCTTTGTTCTATTATTCTAGATGAATAGTCGTTATCAAATCTTATCAGGCTCTGTTTATATTTTAGAGGTGCCTTCCTCCAAGCAGATTTTAAAATCAGTTCCTTGTCCAAGTATGAAAGAAATGTGATAATTATTGACCTAGGAGGAGAGTTTGAGTTAGTGGCAGGTTTCCTACGAGCTCTGTGCATCCTTTCAATGCCAAAGGAAAGTCCTTCTTTTAAATTTAAAAAGTCAGGGATCCAGCTTGATAAAAAGGAAATAATATCCTCACCTTCTGTGTTTTCAGGTAATCTGAAAATCCTGATGTTATTTCCCCTCTCCCTATTTTCCAAGTCATCAACTTTATTAACCAACCAAGTGTTTTGTTTAAGAAGTAGTTCTTTCTGTGTTTCCTATTCCTTAAGTCTGTTTTCTAAGTCATTTAGAGAAACCTCTGTTCCTGTTATCCTTGTCTAGTGTTGTTGTAGCATTTCCTTGAGGGTGTCAGTCTGTTTTTGGCTACTTGTTTTAAGATTTTCTAGGTTCTCTTTAAAATCATCCAGCTTGAAAGACAATTCCTGCAATGCCATATGTTGTAGTTCCTTCTTTAAGGCAGCATCCTGGTGAGAATTCTTGAGTTGCTCATTTTAACAAGTGAATATATATTCAAGTTTTTTGACAGGAAATTATTTGTAAAACTTCACCAAAGTTTCTAATTATGTAAATTAGTCCTTTATAAGATGTTATACTTTGAAGAAAAAAAGAATATTTTTTTCCTGTCTTATTTAACTAGTTATATGTAGCTCTAAAATACTGTTGCTTTCAGTTAGCCATTCAAGCTCTGCCCCAGAAAACTTGTTGCTTTGATGTGGTGATGTGGTTCACATCTCCACAGACAAGTAAGATCTCTTGTTCTTTGATAGCTCAGCATGGTAAACTTAATAATTGCTATCCATTATAAGTTTGTTATGGTGTAGGTCTAAAATACAGCTTTATTAAATTATCATTACATTACAGGTAAATAGTATGTATTTTTCTGCTGAATAGGGAATGTGTGTCTCACTGGCATTATGACTCTCCTGTCCACGCTTCATTAAGACTCAGATGCAGTAAAGTACATCACATAACATTAAAGATGAGTATCTGTCTTAATACATTAAATCACCAGCTAAACACATTCTGTAGCTAAGGTGTATGAAAGAAAAGTGTTATACTACTGCAAATTGTTTCAAAGCTATGGAGATATATAGTCTTATACTGCTAGAACCACAACTAGTTTAAAATTGCCATTAGGGAGGTCTGCTTTTGCTATTCATTTCGCTATAAATCTGCATTTCACATATTTTTTAGTGGCAAACCCAGTAAATATGCACTTATTCATATATAATTAATGCATCCTGGTGACACGAAAACTAAATATAATAACTTTTTTCAGGATAAGTGATACTTTCTGCTAATTTATAAATTACAAAATGTATGTATTTTACTTATTTTGACATGCACGGTTTTATCTGAGATTCTGATATGAACTTTTATATTTGCTGTGAGGTCATGCAATATGCAGTTTAAGTATGACCATCTATGGGTCTTGCCCTGACAATTTCATAAGAATATCTTGAATCATTTGAGAGATGTTGTCATTTAAAAGTTACGATAAAATCGAAGTAGGAATGTAATATATTCAAAACAGTCACATTTTAATTATATTAACATGATGTCAGATGGGGATTATAAATCTGTATAGGCTGTAGTGTAAAAATGCATTTAGCATTCTCAGTCCTTTCTATCTCCACCTTCCCTGTCATTCTTTCTACAATTTCCCAAGCATTTTTAAATTTTACTGAATTCTTTCAACACCATCCATACCAGCACTCCCTTGAGTGCCTCCACAACACTTTCAGGGAAGAAACACCTTTGCAGATCTAGGGAGTCATTGGAACGTATGACATTCTACCTTTGTTCTTTCTCTGTCCATCTTGTTCAAGATGACTCATTCAATTCTTCAGGACATATCTTGCACATCATGTCTTCTCTGTCTCTTCTGATTAGTAGTAATATGAGCTCTGTCAGCCTATATAGTCTGTCCTTTTAAGTGCATTTAACATTCAACCTCCCCTCCATCTTCACCCTTCCCATTACTCAATTTTTCCACAGGTTCCACATCTTCTTTAATAACTCTGTGGGACTCTGTGGTTTCTTTCTCCACTAACAACACCTGTAGTTCAGCCACTCTAGTTGCAAAGACGGATAAAGCACTGACTATGGCTCAGCTGACCTAGGTCTGATTAACAGCTGGACAACTGATGAAGCCACAGGGAGGGAAGGGCATCATGATTCTGAGGAAGGGCAGTTGCAAGGGCTTTCCCCACATAATGATTCACAATAGAGGCAAGGGATATGATGTGGGCATGGTGTAAGGTGGGATCCTAAGTAGGACATAGACTGAGCTGCTGCAGAGAGCAGTACATCAACAAATCCCCATTGCGCACCTTCTCTCAGGGCACAAGCAGGGGACTGTGGGGGGGTGGTAGAGTATAATAATAAAAAAATTCCCCTGTGAATTCTATGATGTCCAGGCCTCCCATCATGCCCTTAGGATCCATGCTGGCACCAGCTATTAGGACAACATCTGGAGGTTAGGAAGTAGAATGCAGACATTCTGATGTATGTGAGGTATTGGGGTAGGGTGCCATTGGCTGATGTTATAAGAACACAAATTTAAAAAAAATCCCTACTGTCAGTTCCATTGTTCCACAGCATTCTCTGTGAAGAATTTCTTTTGATCATACAGAAAGAAGTTACTCCGTAACATGTGCTGCTTACATGCTTCTCTTCAGAATGGCACCAACATGGCCCACTGCATGATCTTGTGCATCACTGTTGTACCCCACCTATCTCCTATGGTCTCAAGTGAGAGGTACTCTTGGCCTTCTGTCCTCCAGTCATATTACTTTCCCTCCATGCAATGGAACTTCTGGCAGCTCTCCTCTGGATTGCTTCCAGCATCATGCTGTCTTTATCCTTATATCATCTTCAGAACTGTATGCAGTACTTGAGGTGTTGTCTGTCCAAGGCCCTTTGGGGTAGAAGCATTACTTCTTGGCCTATGGCATTTCACACATCAGCCTTCTCTTTGCTGTTGCCACTTCTTCTGTCTCTATTTCTGGGGCTTCAGTTTGGGTGTGAGCAGTATCTAAAGATTCTTTTCTGGTTTTGTTGCAGTCTTGAGAGCAGAAGTATAGTTTTTCAGTTATGTAAAGTGTACAAAATATGAAAGGCATCAAAAGCATAAATATATATTGTTGCAGTGACTTTAGTATTATAAAAGTGTGTATTTCCATATGAATATATTACTTTTACTTTTGTATGCTACAAGGATAAAAATTGCATTTAAATTTGATTCTTTTTAAAATCAGAACTAAAGATTCAGTAGTTCCTTTAACTTTGAGTGTAGAGGATCCATGTCTGAGGCTGTTTTCACAAATAATTATGCCAGAAACATTCCTTGAACTTTTCTGGTATTGGACTAATGGACATTTATGTAGTAAACTGTTATGGATGTATAGATAATCATATACTAATATTAAGTGTATCTAAAACAGTCAGTAGTCTATCAACAGTTTTCTTACAATGGGCATTAGTAAAGTAGTTAATGGAAAATACAGTTCTGATAAAGTTCTGTACTGCAAAATGCCTGCAAAACAATATTTATTACCTATGAGCTGGAAGGCATATCTCAACTCCCATTTGACTGTTCTTAATAAAATATTAAGAGAGTTGTATAATGATGTTCAAGTAGGAGATATGGTGAAGAGTGCAACTGTTTTGCTGACTTAAATGCACTATTGATGTTGGATTGGTTTAATCGCTATGATTAACCCACAGAGTTTTTGTGATGCTACATTGCCTGTGACAGAACAGTCAGTGGTATATAGAATGAAATATATATATATATATATATATATATATATATATATATATATATATTTACTTCCAGTGTAATGGCAACTCAGTATAGACATAGCCTATGCATGCACTGCATTCCTTTATCATGATGGGCAGCAATATACCTGTTCCTAATTAAACTCATCTATAATGGAGCATTCCAGCAATATTCAAATTAATGTTCTACAGTTTAGTACAAGAAATCTAAATATAGAAGAGCTATGAACATGGATAAGACTACCTGGTTGTGCATGCATGTGTTTGATGTGTAACTTCCCTATCCCATGTAGAGGTTCTTAGTAACACTATGACTGAATGTTTCATGGGCAATTAGATACAGAATCTACCTAGGACAATCATCAGTCTTTACTTAATAAATTAGAGGGAGTTCAGCAATTAAGTTGTTTCCATCAGTTTGCAAGTCTATACAGGAGTACATGGCAAAGGCATCTTTACAGCACTACGAAATGACACTGATTTAGAGAAATGGATGTATTTTTTTATTTTTGATCTGTTCACAACTGAGTACAAATACATTCAAGGAATGTGTTGCATACTTCACCCAGAAAAGAAGTCATATACAAACCCTTTACAGAAATCAAATATATTGAAATTTGATAGACATATTGGTGTTATGGAGGGTTTTGAATGCTTGATAAAAGGATCATTTTTATTTGTAACTATATAGCCAATTTAATGTGTATGTTATAACATCACAATACGGTTATGATTTTATGTATTACATATTTGTATTGGTGAGATAAAGAAATGTACGCATGTTTATTGTGAACTGAATCTAAAAACAATTGTAGTAAGCTTACTATGAAATAACATTCCCCCGGATTCACAAATCCTCCATGTAAGACTAAATAAGTCTTACTCGGAGGCTGCAGTTGAACGGTATGATGTCAGCGTGCCATGAATATTCATGAGGGCATGCTGACTCAACTGCAAGTCTAACACGGACCGTGCAGGAAAGTAGGGGGCATGTCCGTCTGCCGAGCAGTCTCAAGGTCCACGCCCCTGCAAGTGTCCAAAATGCCAAATGTCAACACACAAGAGTGAGTCCGCTCAAATGTCCATGTACCCAACAACACACTCCCTGACATTGTAAACCCCCAGCACAGTTATAAAAAGTAAAACATTTAATTTTTTTTTTCTAATTCCCAATATAGCTGCCAGTATTTGCGCGTGTGAGCGTGGGTGTGCCCATTGCTTAGCTGCAGTTAGCAATCCCGACATGGAAGAGCATAAGATGGAATGTTTATGCAAATTATGCCAAATAGCAATAGGGTAATGGTAAAGCATTCGCACAAAGAGGAGGCATTCACGGTCCGAGTCCCACCACTCCCCTTCCTATTTATGTTCTAAATTAGTATATGAAATAACTCCTGACATATATGATTAAACTTTTGCTAAAAAGCATTGAAATGGCCTATGTATCAGTGAACAAAATATATATTTATAAAGGATCCTGACATATAATTGCCCGCAGTTAAGCAACACTTTACCCAGTGCAATATAGTTGCCCGTAGTTAAGCAGCGCTTTACCCAGCACAATGTAGTTGCCCATAGCTAAATAGCGCTTTACCCAGCGCAATAGATTTGCACGGAGGTGCGCATCGTGCCAACCAGCGCACCGTAGGGCAACATGGAGCAACGTAGAGCAAAGTTGCCTAAACACAGCCACACCCCCTAGCCTGTCTGGACAGTAGTAAAATAAAATGCAATAACAAGGTTTGAACCCCGGACTCTGTGCACCATAACCAAAGTACTGAACCACTAAGCCATGACAGCTTAGGATAAGCAGCCACTGTTAACATACATATACTTATAAATGGCAGATTAACCATTACTAAGCAGATCTGCAGTCAGCTGAGAATTAAAAAAAACGGCCAATCACCAAAAAGTGCGGGAAGTGCAGCAAATTTAAGCCCCATAGGTGGGAATACTCGCCATAACTGATTGTAGCTCCCATCTGCAGTTAGAATGGCTGGTGCTGGAGAGGGTACACGCTTCCGAGCACAATGTTGGGGCATTGAGGAGTCGAAATACATGGTTTGGCTCCTTGTCCACCATCATGGGTCAACACTGCTGCAGGGCCAGTTCAAAGGGACGGAGTACAAGGCAGAGGCTTGGAACCGGTTAGCTCATGACCTCACCAGTGTTACAGGTGTTCCTCGGACTGGTGAGCAGGTCCGTCACCACCATGCAGACCTGAAGAGATGGAAGCAGGACCTACTAAACCAATGGATACAGGAGGCCCGTGGGATGCAAGATGCCCCACAACTGAGTAGGTAGCCATGGAATGCAGTATGTAAGAAATGATAATTGATTCTGTATAATGGATAGGTATGTCTCAATATCCCTTCATTTACTTCACAGCTGCAGGTGTTCGTGCTGTGAATCAGCAAGCCTATGCAGATAGGCTGCTAAGGCTGTGCCACCAGGCAGGTTAGTGATTATTCTGCATGTATTGTTATATAAAACAGGTGCGAGAGCCTGAAAAAAATTGTTGTAGCCCAGTAATACAGCCATAAAATGCCCTGAATAAGTCCTCTGCATGTACTGTTATATAAAATAAGTCAGAGAGCCAGAAAAAGAGTGTAGTCACCCAATAAGAAAGGTAAAATATGTCCGGAATAATATCTCTGCAGGTACTGTCATATAAAATAAGTGAACGAGCCTGAAAAAGAGTATTCTAACCTATTAATAAATGTATGATATGTCTTGAATATATCTTCCATATGCACTGTAATATCAAATAAAGGAGAGAACCTGTGGAAAAGTGTGTAATTTAATTAATAAAGGTATAAAAGCTGGAGTGTGTCTGTGTCACTTACTTTGAAATGTTGTTGTACCCTTGCATTATACAAATAGTACTGTTTTAATAAGTGCTGGCAACCTACAGTTGGGCAGTCCCATCTAAAGTGGTTGATGGAAGTGCTAGTCGCTGTGAAGAATATATACAGTCAACAGTCAGTTACTAGCTGGCATGCATAAGTAAATCTGGCACACGAGTAGCTTGCTAATTAGATCCCTAGAAATGTGAGTGTGCTACACAAAATGTAGGGTTCTGTACAAATCTAATTGAAAATGTCATGTGAACACATCCAGATATGTAGATAAAGAAATATATTCTGCATCCTGGACAGTTAGTATGTCAGATATAGGTCAGGTATATAATGAACTAGCCAAACCCATTACACAACCTAATGCATGTTGCCAAGTGTAATACTACATGCAGGGGATATACACCTGCAGTCAATAGGAATATAGTGTAGACTAAAAGCACTTATAAGATGTTAATTGAGGTTTCTTTCTGCATCCTACTGTATGTGCATAAACAATGCAATTTCACAACTCAATGGGTATGTGTAATCTCAAAACATTTTTTGGGACATATGGCCTATTGTTCTATAAATATCTGCATTCACTTTGATGCATGTGCCCTGTTCAAACACTACAATCATGGTAGCCTATTGCCACCAATCATCCCTGCATGCTGTTGGAATGTCGTTCAATATATGCATGTGTTATGCTTGCTGTTCATCTGTTGGAACCTTGGTGTTTTGGGTTAATGGGAATATTACTGCAATGCTGTTACAACTAATTTGGAATGCTGTTGTTTATGTTGTAATTAAACACACCTAATCACAGAAAGTATGGGAAGGCCGGTGCCAGCGGACCCACCTGTCCCTCCTCAGCTGGCGAGTACATCGGGCAACAGCAGGTCCGGTGCCCAGCCCGGGATCCCCTCCTCCGTTGGTCCTGTGCCACCTTCGGGTGGAAGCACTGCAGGGGATGGGGCTCGTCCCGCTGTGCAAGCGTGGGCGGAGAAGGGCCACCTGTCACCCTTCGAAGGGTCCACGCTGTGGTGCGTAGGGAGATCCAGCGTTCAGTCACTGATCCCCTATGCCAGCTTGAGGCGAGAGTGGCATGTCTCAAGGGTGAGCCTGCTGGTCCTACGCAACCCCCAGCACAGCCACCCTTGGGGCTGTGAAGGTGCAGTGGTGACTACCCATGGGTGGGGATCTCAGTTCCACTGTTACCATCTGTGGGCTCATGGGCTTGCGATTTCCAAACATCCGTCCCCGTCAATTGTCTTCACCCACCCCATGTGTCATACACTGCCCCTGTATGCGTCTTGTTTGTCTTGCCTGTTTACCTCCCCAGCCTACCTCCCCAAATATACCTACTTCCTCTACCTCACTTTCCACTCTCACCTGAAAAAAAAAAAAAAAAAAAAAAAAAGGGCAATCTGTACCCACAAAAAAAATTACACCCCATACATAGCTGCCCATTTCACACACATGTCCGCTGGACATGTAAACTGATAATTCCAATTGGCAGTACAACATACTTTGTTGTCTTTGCCCCTCTGTCAGGGGTGGAAGGTTTCAAATTTCACTCCAAAGTTATCGCACATGCACAGCTGTTGCTGGTAAAGAAATGGGCAGCTATGGACCTTCTCTACACCCATCCTGCACATCCCGAGCTTGTTTCCCTACTGTCTTTCCCTCTTTGTGCCCCCTTTTTCACCACTTTCCTACCTCCCCATTTTCTTTTCTTTCAAAGAAATTAGGGTGGGGGTTAGCGGGAGTAAGCACTTTTAAGCAGTAGTAAGCGGGATTAAGCGAGTGTGCGCTTGTGTGCGCTTAGCTAAGCATCGCTAAGCATTGCACAAACCCACGCAAACCCGCTTACAACTGCTTAAAAGTGCCTTAGTCACTCTATGTCAGGGCCCTTGCTCTGTTCAGCAGCAAAATAAAATACCTCTGCCTGTCTCGAACACCAGACCATTGACACAATACACTGCATAAATTACCACTAAGCCAGAGCAGCTATACAATAACCTGGTGCTCAAATAAATATATCATGCATTACAATGACTGAATGTAAAGGAAAAATAGGAAGGCCATAACACAAAGCTTGTTCTGTGGATCTTTACTAGCAATTATTGTGGAATGCATTACATGAGTGTGATATGAGAAGCAGCCATTCTAGCAGCAAATAATGTTACAGAGGCACTTTACAACCCCCACACAGAATCACAGCAGGACAAACAGTGGCAAATCTGACTAGGGCAGAGTCCATACTACCTAACTGTGACTACCTTACAGGGATGTCCCTGATTGTGAAACATATTTAAGCTGTGTCCCCCTGAATCCCTCTGAAAAGTACTGACGTCAGTCAGAAAGATGGGGTATTACACAATGAATACTGACAATAATAACAGTAGACACCGCTTGTACTTCATAAAAGGAGTACAACTCCATATACACTGCTTCACACAAGTCTACACTTACAGTCCCTATTATGTGTAAGGTGTACTTCACTTTTAACTACCTATCCCTGACTCCATGCAAAGATGTATCTGAGTGTTTCATAGGCCTGGCAGAGACACAAACACACAGGCATAGCAGCTATCCTGCTGTTACACACTCTGCAAATAGCTGTGGTAGGACTTCCACAAGCATACCCTTATGTGGGAGTACAACACAGAAATACCAAAGGATGTAGCCATATACTGGTAGCAGCTGACTGAAACAATGCCATTGTACTAGTGATGAAAACACCTGTGGGTTGCACAGACAAAGAATAACAGTGTAACATTTGACTACCATCTGGATAGGTTCACAGTTGGGAACTATGCAGACAGACCACCTGCCTTGATAAACTAACAGGTACACACCAATCCTTTAAGTCCAGTGAGATAACATTCACACAATAATACATAATGCTCTCTGTATGTCAGCAACCCCCCACACTTTAAATACACTTGTGTGTTTAGGGTCTACCAAGGATGTAGGTAGGTATACACAGTACTGGAATTGTCTAGTTGTCCTGTGAACCCTGTGCTAATGTCAACAATAAAACCACAAACCCTGCAGAAGTGAGTACATTAATATTCACAGTTTAACAGTTCACAAACAGTTCGTGTGCCAAAAGAATACTTCTCAATAACTATGTTTGTATGGCAGTTAATTATATGAGTAGAAAAGAAACTACATAAACACATAAATGTTGTGTAAGCATTTCTAGGGGTGAGTTAAACTCTACACTGATGGGTCTGCACTGCAATTGGCAACAGTCAGGTCTGAGTACAACTTGTACATCACTGTCTACACCTCTAGCTTCAGATATAAGAAGTATACCAACCTTCTGACTTACACAACAGTATCCACAGCAAACAAGCATGGGCCCCACTCTGGAAATCTGAAAGGGCTAGGCCTACATACCTTAGCAATTTATAGCATTGGGTTGCTATGACAGTGAGTACTGCAATTATCACATAGCAGGCTGTATGCATTTACCAAATGCTGGGCACCAATTGGTGCAGAGGGCATCACATGCACATGCAGATACCTATAAAGCAGACTGTGCTTGCTATCCCCACATGCAATCATTACATTGCATGTGTCAGCAACTCTAGAACCCCAGGAGAGTGGTGACAAACTTTATTACTTAATAAAGAAATCTTTACTTAAGTAAATAATATATTTACTTATTTAAAACCTAAATATATTAATTAAGAAAAAAAACTTAATTAATAACCAATAATAACTAAGTAAAAAACTTTACTTAATAAAACAGTCAGTAGTCTATCAACAGTTTTCTTACAATGGGCATTAGTAAAGTAGTTAACGGAAAATACAGTCCTGATAAAGTTCTGTACTGTAAAATGCCTGTAAAACAATATTTATTACCTATGAGCTGGAAGGCATATCTCAACTCCCATTTGACTGTTCTTAATAAAATATTAAGAGAGTTGTATAATGATGTGCAAGTAGGAGATATGGTGAAGAGTGCAACTGTTTTGCTGACTTAAATGCACTATTGACGTTGGATTGGTTTAATTGCTATGATTAACCCACATAGTTTTTGTGATGCTACATTGCCTGTGACAGAACAGTCAGTGGTATATAGAATGAAATATATATATATATATATATATATATATATATATATATATATATATTTGTTTTTTTTTTTTTTTTACTTCCAGTGTAATGGCAACTCAGTATAGACATAGCCTATGCATGCACTGCATTCCTTTATCATGATGGGCGGCAATATACCTGTCCCTAATTAAACTCATCTATAATGGAGCATTCCAGCAATATTCAAATTAATGTTCTACAGTTTAGTACAAGAAATCTAAATATAGAAGAGCTATGAACATGGATAAGACTACCTGGTTGTGCATGCATGTGTTTGATGTGTAACTTCCCTATCCCATTTAGAGGTTCTTAGTAACACTATGACTGAATGTTTCATGGGCAATTAGATACAGAATCTACCTAGGACAATCATCAGTCTTTACTTAATAAATTAGAGGGAGCTCAGCAATTAAGTTGTTTCCATCAGTTTGCAAGTCTATACAGGAGTACATGGCAAAGGCATCTTTACAGCACTACAAAATGACACTGATTTAGAGAAATGGATGTATGTTTTTTATTTCTGATCTGTTCACAACTGAGTACAAATACATTCAAGGAATGTGTTGCATACTTCACCCAGAAAATAAGTCATATACAAAGCCTTTACAGAAATCAATTATATTGAAATTTGTTAGACATATTGGTGTTATGGAGGGTTTTGAATGCTTGATAAAAGGATCATTTTTATTTGTAACTAAATAGCCAATTTAATGTGGATGTTATAACATCACAATACGGTTATGATTTTATGTATTACATATTTGTATTGGTGAGATAAAGAAATGTACGCATGTTTATTGTGAACTGAATCTAAAAACAATTGTAGTAAGCTTACTATGAAATAACATTCCCCCGGATTCACAAATCCTCCATGTAAGACTAAATAAGTCTTACTCGGAGGCTGCAGTTGAACGGTATGATGTCAGCATGCCATGAATATTCATGAGGGCATGCTGACTCAACTGCAAGTCTAACACGGACCGTGCAGGAAAGCAGGGGGCATGTCCGACTGCCGAGCAGTCTAAAGGTCCAAGCCCCTACAAATATCCAAAATGCCAAATGTCAACACACAAGAGTGAGTCCGCTCAAATGTCCATGTACCCAACAACACACTCCCTGACATTGTAAACCCCCAGCACAGTTATAAAAAGTAAAACATTTAATTTTTTTTTCTAATTCCCGATATAGCTGCAAGTATTTGCACGTGTGTGCATGGGTGTGCCCATTGCTTAGCTGCAGTTAGCAATCCTGACATAGAAGAGCATAAGATGGAATGTTTATGCAAATTATGCCAAATAGCAATAGGGTAATGGTAAAGCGTTCGCACAAAGAGGAGGCATTCACGGTCCGAGTCCCACCACTCCCCTTCCTATTTATGTTCTAAATTAGTATATGAAATAACTCCTGACATATATGATTAAACTTTTACTAAAAAGCATTGAAATGGCCTATGTATCAGTGAACAAAATATATATTTATAAAGGATCCTGACATATAATTGCCCACAGTTAAGCAACGGATTACCCAGTGCAATATAGTTGCCCATAGTTAAGCAGCACTTTACCCAGCACAATGTAGTTGCCCATAGCTAAATAGCGCTTTACCCAGTGCAATAGATTTGCGCGGAGGTGCGCATCGTGCCAACCAGCGCACCATAGGGCAACGTGGAGTAACATAGAGCAAAGTTGCCTAAACACAGCCACACCCCCTAGCCTGTCTGGACAGTAGTAAAATAAAATGCAATGACAAGGTTTGAATCCCGGACTCTGTGCACCATAACCAAAGTACTGAACCACTAAGCCATGACAGCTTAGGATAAGCAGCCACTGTTAACATATATATACGTATAAATGGCAGATTAACCATTACTAAGCAGGTCTGCAGTCAGCTGAGAATTAAAAAAAATGGCCAATCACAAAAAAGTGCAGGAAATGCAGCATATTTAAGCCCCATAGGTGGGAATACTCGCCATAACTGATTGTAGCTCCCATCTGCAGTTAGAATGGCTGGTGCTGGAGAGGGTACATGCTTCCGAGCACAATGTTGGGGCATCGAGGAGTCGAAATACATGGTTTGGCTCCTTGTTCACCATCATGGGTCAAGACTGCTGCAGGGCCAGTTCCAAGGGACGGAGTACAAGGTAGAGGCTTGGAACCGGTTAACTCATGACCTCACCAGTGTTACAGGTGTTCCTCGGACTGGTGAGCAGGTCCGTCACCACCATGCAGACCTGAAGAGATGGAAGCAGGACCTACTGAACCAATGGATACAGGAGGCCCGTGGGATGCAAGATGCCCCACAACTGAATAGGTAGCCATGGAATGCAGTATGTAAGAAATGATAATTGATTCTGTATAATGGATAGGTATGTCTCAATATCCCTTCATTTACTTCACAGCTGCAGGTGTTCGTGCTGTGAATCAGCAAGCCTATGCAGATAGGCTGCTAAGGCTGTGCCACCAGGCAGGTTAGTGATTATTCTGCATGTATTGTTATATAAAACAGGTGAGAGAGCCTGAAAAAAATTGTTGTAGCTCAGTAATACAGCCATAAAATGCCCTGAATAAGTCCTCTGCATGTACTGTTATATAAAATAAGTCAGAGAGCCAGAAAAAGAGTGTAGTCACCCAATAAGAAAGGTAAAATATGTCTGGAATAATATCTCTGCAGGTACTGTCATATAAAATAAGTGAGCGAGCCTGAAAAAGAGTATTCTAACCTATTAATAAATGTATGATATGTCTTGAATATGTCTTCCATATGCACTGTAATATCAAATAAAGGAGAGAGCCTGTGGAAAAGTGTGTAATTTAATTAATAAAGGTATAAAACCTGGAGTGTGTCTGTGTCACTTACTTTGAAATGTTGTTGTACCCTTGCATTATACAAATAGTACTGTTTTAATAAGTGCTGGCAACCTACAGTTGGGCAGTCCCATCTAAAGTGGTTGATGGAAGTGCTAGTCACTGTGAAGCATATATACAGTCAACAGTCAGTTACTAGCTGGCATGCATAAGTAAATCTGGCACACGAGTAGCTTGCTAATTAGATCCCTAGAAATGTGAGTGTGCTACACAAAATGTAAGGTTCTGTACAAATCTAACTGAAAATGCCATGTGAACACATCCAGATATGTAGATAAAGAAATATATTCTGCATCCTGGACAGTTAGTATGTCAGATATAGGTCAGGTATATAATGAACTAGCCAAACCCATTACACAACCTAATGCATGTTGCCAAGTGTAATACTACATGCAGGGGATATACACCTGCAGTCAATAGGAATATAGTGTAGACTAAAAGCACTTATAAGATGTTAATTGAGGTTTCTTTCTGCATCCTACTGTATGTGCATAAACAATGCAATTTCACAACTCAATGGGTATGTGTAATCTCAAAACATTTTTTGGGACATATGGCCTATTGTTCTATAAATATCTGCATTCACTTTGATGCATGTGCCCTGTTCAAACACTACAATCATGGTAACCTATTGCCACCAATCATCCCTGCATGCTGTTGGAATGTCGTTCAATATATGCATGTGTTATGCTTGCTGTTCAACTGTTGGAACCTTGGTGTTTTGGGTTAATGGGAATATTACTGCATGCTGTTACAACTAATTTGGAATGCTGTTGTTTATGTTGTAATTAAACACACCTAATCACAGAAAGTATGGGAAGGCCGGTGCCAGCGGACCCACCTGTCCCTCCTCAGCTGGGGAGTACACCTGGCAACAGCAGGTCCGGTGCCCAGCCCGGGCTCCCATCCTCCGTTGGTCCAGTGCCACCTTCGGGTGGAATCACTGCAGGGGATGAGGCTCGTCCCCCTGTGCAAGCGTGGGCGGAGAAGGGCCACATGTCACCCTTCGAAGGGTCCGCGCTGTGGTGCGTAGGGAGATCCAGCGTTCAGTCACTGATCCCCTATGCCAGCTCGAGGCAAGAGTGGCATGTCTCAAGGGTGAGCCTGCTGGTCCTACACAACCCCCAGCACAGCCATCCTTGGGGCTGTGAAGGTGCAGTGGTGACTACCCATGGGTGGGGATCTCAGTTCCACTGTTACCATCTGTGGGCTCATGGGATCGCGATTTCCAAACATCCATCCCCGTCAATTGTGTTCACCCACCCCATGTGTCATACACCGCCCCTGTATGCGTCTTGTTTGTCTTGCCTGTTTACCTCCCCAGCCTACCTCCCCAAATATACCTACTTCCTCTACCTCACTTTCCACTCTCACCTGAAAAAAAAAAAAAAAAAGGGCAATCTGTACCCACAAAAAAATTACACCCCATACATAGCTGCCCATTTCACACACATGTCCGCTGGACATGTAAACTGATAATTCCAATTTGCAGTACAACATACTTTGTTGTCTTTGCCCCTATCTCAGGGGTGGAAGGTTTCAAATTTCACTCCAAAGTTATTGCACATGCACAGCTGTTGCTGGTAAAGAGATGGGCAGCTATGGACCTTCTCTACACCCGTCCTGCCCATCCCGAGCTTGTTTCCCTACTGTCTTTCCCTCTTTGTGCCCCTTTTTTCACCACTTTCCTACCTCCCCATTTTCTTTTCTTTCAAAGAAATTAGGGTGGGGGTTAGCGGGAGTAAGCACTTTTAAGCAGTAGTAAGCGGGATTAAGCGAGTGTCTTGTGTGCGCTTAGCTAAGCATCGCTAAGCGTTGCACAAACCCACGCAAACCCGCTTACAACTGCTTAAAAGTGCCTTAGTCACTCTATGTCAGGGCCCTTGCTCTGTTCAGCAGCAAAATAAAATACCTCTGCCAGTCTCGAACCCCAGACCATTGACACAATACACTGCATAAATTACCACTAAGCCAGAGCAGCTATACAATAACCTGGTGCTCAAATAAATATATCATGCATTACAATGACTGAATGTAAAGGAAAAATAGGAAGGCCATAACACAAAGCTTGTTCTGTGGATCTTTACCAGCAATTGTTGTGGAATGCATTACATGAGTGTGATATGAGAAGCAGCCATTCTAGCAGCAAATAATGTTACAGAGGCACTTTACAATCCCCACACAGAATCATAGCAGGACAAACAGTGGCAAATCTGATTAGGGCAGAGTCCATACTACCTAACTGTGACTACCTTACAGGGATGTCCCTGATTGTGAAACATATTTAAGCTGTGTCCCCCTGAATCCCCTCTGAAAAGTACTGGCGTCAGTCAGAAAGATGGGGTATTACACAATGAATACTGACAATAATAACAGTAGACACCGCTTGTACTTCATAAAAGGAGTACAACTCCATATACACTGCTTCACACAAGTCTACACTTACAGTCCCTATTATGTGTAAGGTGTACTTCACTTTTAACTACCTATCCCTGACTCCATGCAAAGATGTATCTGAGTGTTTCATAGGCCTGGCAGAGACACAAACACACAGGCATAGCAGCTATCCTGCTGTTACACACTCTGCAAATAGCTGTGGTAGGACTTCCACAAGCATACCCTTATGTGGGAGTACAACACAGAAATACCAAAGGATGTAGCCATATACTGGTAGCAGCTGACTGAAACAATGCCATTGTACTAGTGATGAAAACACCTGTGGGTTGCACAGACAAAGAATAACAGTGTAACATTTGACTACCATCTGGATAGGTTCACAGTTGGGAACTATGCAGACAGACCACCTGCCTTGATAAACTAACAGGTACACACCAATCCTTTAAGTCCAGTGAGATAACATTCACACAATAATACATAATGCTCTCGGTATGTCAGCAACCCCCACTTTAAATACACTTGTGTGTTTAGGGTCTACCAAGGATGTAGGTAGGTATACACAGTACTGGAATTGTCTAGTTGTCCTGTGAACCCTGTGCTAATGTCAACAATAAAACCACAAACCCTGCAGAAGTGAGTACATTAATATTCACAGTTTAACAGTTCACAAACAGTTTGTGTGCCAAAAGAATACTTCTCAATAACTACGTTTGTATGGCAGTTAATTATATGAGTAGAAAAGAAACTACATAGACACATAAATGTTGTGTAAGCATTTCTAGGGGTGAGTTAAACTCTACACTGATAGGTCTGCACTGCAAGTGGCAACAGTCAGGTCTGAGTACAACTTGTACATCACTGTCTACACCTCTAGCTTCAGATATAAGAAGTATACCAACCTTCTGACTTACACGACAGTGTCCACAGCAAACAAGCATGGGCCCCACTCTGGAAATCTGAAAGGGCTAGGCCTACATACCTTAGCAATTTATAGCATTGGGTTGCTATGACAGTGAGTACTGCAATTATCACATAGCAGGCTGTATGCATTTACCAAATGCTGGGCACCAATTGGTGCAGAGGGCATCACATGCACATGCGCAGATACCTATAAAAGCAGACTGTACTTGCTATCCCCACATGCAATCATTACATTGCACGTGTCAGCAACTCTAGAACCCCAGGAGAGTGGTGACAAACTTTATTACTTAATAAAGAAATCTTTACTTAAGTAAATAATATATTTACTTATTTAAAACCTAAATATATTAATTAAGAAAAAAAAACTTAATTAATAACCAATAATAACAACTAAGTAAAGAACTTTACTTAATAAATAAAAAAAAAACTTTGTAAAGCATACACAGATAGACCTGAAAGTGAGTAACAGGTATGTAACAGATTTGTAGTTACCGGCAAGTAGTAGATGTTTATGAATAGTACTGTACATACTCAGAAACATGCATATGTGGCAGCAGTAGGTATGTAGGCAGTGATGCCATGCATAACTACTGCCATGGACAAATTAGTGTGTAGCTGTGTGCAGTGGGACATAACTGTGACATATGTATCTCAGCATTATATGTCGGACATCTGAACATGCTATCTATGGTCTGTACAATACTGCGTAGAATGGCAGTTTGGGGGAGTAGTGCAAACACCTATATAAACTTGGATGTGACAGAGTAAGACATGCATGATAGTAACATAATTTGTAGCTTAACATTGGCAACTGCTGTACCAAGCTAGTATAGTAATGTTAGCATTTGCAGCTATATATACTCCCTGTACTATTACTGTGTGCACACATGTGACAACTGTCCATGTTGTAGCAAGGCCCAACAGGTCATCCGTGAGGTGTACGGACTTACAACAGTGTGGACCCTGTGTGTGTATGGCACACACATATGGAGAGATATTTATGTGTCTCATAAATTAGCATCTAAACATGTGCATAGAGCAAGGGACATACTGCAACTTTTTGTGAGGGGTGGACATTTATATGTTGGTGCAGGTTGTTATGTGCATTTTTATATGTAGGTTGTAGTGTATGGCAAACAAGGCAGCATACAGTGCTGGCATATGACGTGGTGTTTAAACGCCGTGGGTATGATTTGTTAGGTTTTTAGTCTTCCAGATAGGGGGTCCTGCTAAAGGTACATGGGCTGGGAATACCTTCCATGCATTCTGCACAAGACTGTGCAATATCATTACATAACTGCATCCCTCTCAACGTTTGCATAATTGATATTCCCACCATGAAAGGTGGACTGTATATGTGCCTATATGTATATCTATATGTACACCAATGGATGTTCATATGTACGCTCAAGCTCAATGTTGTGAACGTATTGCCATCCCTCTTGTTAAAAACCCTGTACCCATGAACTACCACATAGGTGATAGTCTACTCAACACCGAAAGTGTGATAAGAGGCTACGGGACACAGGTGGACAGTAGTGTCCCTATTGATAATCAGAGTGCCACACAAGTCATGTAAACTGAGTACGGTCCACATGTCATCAGAAAAGGTGTGTCATCCATGGAAAAAGAGGTCAGTGTTCCACTGTACTCATCAGTCATAACACCCATCATAGAGTACATTGGCCCTGTTGGTATGTACCTCAGAAGACATCCACAGTGACTGTAGACGCCAGACACATACCTCACAAAAGTATTACCAGACTCAGACAGATGCCATATGCAGACTGTCTTACAAAACCACAGCTAAACTGTGTCGCATACCGCCTACCCAGAGGCAACCTCTGCCTAACATACAAAGCTATGCCAAACCCACAGGTGTTGGACATGCTCCATATAAACAGATTAAACTCCAAACAAGCTACACACTGTACTGATCTAAACCCTGTAATGTCAAAAAGCAGAACATGCTGGAGTGGTACATTATCATCTCAGACACATACCATACTCTGGAACTAACCACATATCAATAGCAAATGAAGGTCCTCATTAGCAGTTGTTATGAGTAATCATGATGAGTGGATGTGAGATAGAAAACACAACCTGGGAATCACGACTGTGGCTCTGCAAGACAGGGGCACATGAACCTACATTACATGGGTGTTGAAAGGCAGGGTACCATATGGCTAGGCTTCCACAGGCCCTACGGATAATAGCCTATTAGCTACCTAGGACCCGATATACACATGCATGTACTTGTTGCATTACTTGCTATGTGAGGTTGACTGGGTGTGATGGTGAATGTGTAGGCGAATGTGTCAAAGTTGTGTATATGTGTGATAGCCTAGTGGGAAACTGTGTATATCATGGTATGTAGTGTTGTAGCTCTAATTCCAGCAAAAGATACGTATGCTATTGCTAGGCAGGAAAAGCAGTAAGGCATACGGTGTGACATAGTCCCATGGTGTTGACCGGAGTGTGCCATTGTAGGCTTAAGCAGTACATGTATACTTATTGATTGTTAACACTAGTGAATACAAATCCCGTATGAACAGTAGTACTACCTGAAGCTGTAGGCCTAAACAGAACAGTATGGTTTATATCCACATTGCTTGGAAACACTGTTTTGTTTGTTACCTGTAGTCCTCACACATTAAATACCTCAGGCATGAGGTTTTGTAGGTGCTGATACACAGTACAGTATGTTACACAGGTAAAACTAATCTGGGTTGCCATGCCTTTGTGTCTTGTAGGTATGTCTGATGTGTGTGTGGGTATGCCTGTAACATGGTCTTGGTGGTATGTGTGTCACAGGCTATATGTGCATATCTAGCAACATGTATAGTGTAGTACAGCAGTATGCCACCTATAGTAATGAATGTACACATTTGTTACAGAGCGGTTTGCTATCAACAAGTAGAGTGGTGTACTGGTAGAACTTTAACTGTACTTTACATTCATTTCAATGGATGACAAATGTCTGCAAGCATTAGCTTCATATACACCCCTTAAGGTTAGGTGGTGCATTGTGTCACATACAGTGTGCCATGTACTGTTGTATAGTCTTACATACTGGTTTCACTTTGTTGCTGTGCAGAACATGGTTTCGTATATAGTATGTGCCAGGCACTTTCAGGCAGTTGTGGGATGAGCAGTCCTATGTGGTATTAAAGGTGTGTATCTACTGACAGCCAATAGGTTGCTATATATGGCATTTCACTGATGTCTGTACTTTAGCATAAGTGTGCCACATGACTTGCTCACAATTACTGTTTTATTGTCTTCCAGGAATATGTCTCACAACAGGAAACCTGCCTATTCCCCTGAGGAGGAGGAGGTCATCTTTGATGCCCTGATACATCATTACAACTTGCTGTTCTCCAGATCCAGCCAGGACCAGCATAGACGCACTGCACTGTGGCAGGATGTTGTCCATCGGGTGAATGATGTAGGCATGCATAACTGGACTTATGAGCAGGTACGGCATCACTGCAGTGATTTAATCAGACATGTCTGGCAGCATGCCTCCAATGACCACAGACAACAGCTTGCCACAGGTGGTGGTGCATCAACACACCCCCCCCCCACCAGAGTGGAAGAGCTGCTCCTCAGCATGGTGGCTCCTGGCCAACCAGTACAACAGACATGTGTCATCATAGATACAGAGTGTGCAGGTAACATGACATATCTGTAGACTGCTGTTAGATCAATTGTTAGAACATGCATTTATCAGATGTGTACTGTATATTCAGAAGATGTGGAACCTGGTGTCATGCAATACTGATAATTTGGAACATAATTTGTATGCCTGTGACTGTCACCTTTTGTACTACTGTGAAATTTCAAACACACTGCAGCAATGCCATAGTTGTTGACACTGACAAACTGTTTCATATCCTTGTAGGTCCCTCTGGTGTGATAGCAAGACAGCACACCCATGCTGGTGTGTGTTCTACATTTAATATAGCATATAACATGTGCATGTCATAGGAGATTTGTAGGCCATATACACATGCAAAACACCTACACATAATGCATGCTCTGCATGTTCTCTGTCGGACTATGTACATCCCAGTAACATGAGTATCCACCTCAAACACATGCAATACACAGGGCATCCCAACCAATTGTGGTACACTGTAGTGGACATTGTATAGGCAGAGTCAATACACATGCACACAACATACACCACTTTGTCATATGCAGTAAGTGTTAATATGATACATATGGCATATGTAGACACCTGCTGTAAGGTCATACTCCAGTATCCCAAATGTCATCAACACAGCACACATACTATACCTGAAGGGTAGAGGCTTATCATGGGGTGGTGTGACACGCTTCAACACACAACACATTCATGTTAGGCAATGCTCCCTATTGAACACCTTACATACCCATGTAACAACTGGCTGTGAAATGGTTAATGTAACCAAAGTGGTGCAGGTCAGGTACAGCAAGATAGTTGCCAGTGTGACATACATTAGTGGCCTTGAGTGACCACATAATGCTGCCTGATGATAGCTCATGGTACTACACTACATACATGTACAGTAACTACAGTACTAGACATAGCATTCATTGCTATAGACCTGACAGTTGTGTGCATCCAGTCATGGTATGTATACCTATGAGTGATGGTGCACAGGACATTGGAAAGCATTTCAGACTTGCACAGCAATGTTGTGTCCATGTACACATTGTGTTCCAAGGTAAGGCCAATCATTGAACAACACACATGCATCAACGACATGTATACTGTTATCAACAAGGAATCTCCACACTTGCACTGCATGCTGTTGAGCAACACACATCCTGCATGCTGACACATGTGATAGGACTCTTTGGCTTGTGATACTGTACTGCACCATCAACCACTAATAAATATGTTCCGTATTACTGGTGGTGTGTGTGTGTGTGTGTGTGTGTGTGTGTGTGTGTGTGTGTGTGTGTGTGTGTGTGTGTGTGTGTGTGTGTGTGCATGTGTGCATGTGTGCATGTGTTCATGTGTGCATGTGTGCATGTGTTCATGAGTTCATGTGTGCATGTGTTCATGTGTTCATGTGTGCATGTGTACATGTGTTCACGTGTGCATGTGTTCATGTGTTCATGTGTGCATGTGTTCATGTGTTCATGTGTGCATGTGTTCATGTGCACATGTGTGCATGTGTGCATGTGTGCATGTGTCCATCTGTACATGTGTACATGTGTGCTAACATCCTGTACAGATTGTGAAGTGTGTTTCCTGTCTTCCACTCACAGGTGCTGAGGTATTGGATGAGTGCAGCAGGGAACCTGAGGTCACTGCCACAAATAGTGGACATGATGCCACGTGTAGTGGCACAGGCAGGTTTGTCAGGGTCTGTCGTTGTTCCCCCAATCGACAGTACACAGCTGTCCACCCCATCTATGCGCACATTCATACTGCCGATACATCCCTCAACACCAATGGCCTTAGCGGAGGAACAGCCTACAGTAGGCATTGGCCAGGATAGTGTGGTATCTATGGCACATGCAACCCCACACTGCAGCTATACCCAGACACCTGGAATGGTACCACATAGGCATATGTCCAGGGGTTCTCGTGGGAGCACTGCTGGTCATAATGCCCCTGGCAGACGTGCCCCCACAGGTCTCACAACCTCAGCTATGTTCCGGTCAGTAATGCAGGCACAGGCACGTATGGAAACGTACACCAGGCAGGGACTAAGGGCACAGAGGGCTCACAACACTGCTATCAATGACAGTATCCGTGACCTTGCCAGTGCCATCCGTAATTACACCGAGGTCATTGATAGACGTTGGGGGGAGACACTAGATGTCCTCCGCAATGTAATGTCCATGTGCCAGGACAGTGCAGGATGGCTGAGACATCGACGTGGATGTATGCCAGCAACATCATCAGCTGGCACTCGTCCTGGATGACACACAAGTCCCAGCCACTCCCGTAGTGGCAGTACCAGCCCCAGCAATGTTGGGGCTGGGCTGTCAGTAGACTGTTCTAGACAACCATGTGCAAGTGGCTCTGGCCAGTTCCAGCAGGGACATGGGTCCAGTCAACATCCCTCTGCCTCTGATGATAGTATCCAGTCTGGCTTGGTACCCAATACTGTCTGTGGCACCCCTGGCAGGCACAGGTACTGTGTCTGTGGCTGGAGACAGTGATCTGTACAGCCTGGCAGGTACAGTCCGTGGCTGTCCCACAATCTCCTGTATGTGGCAGCCACAAGGTGGAACTGTGTGCATGCAGACACACACACATAAACCAAACACCTAGGGCTAACACATACACACAAATTACAACAACATTGACCCATACCTCACACACACACACACACACACACACACACACACACACACACACACACACACACACATGTCAATTGGATGGGTCATTGTCGGGCTCTGGCAAACCAATAACACACCCTGTGCATATGATGAAATTGTGCCACCTCATGTCATCTGTGACAATGATGCAGGAACAGGCTTACATGGTGCTGATGCACAGGGTGACCTAATAGCAGTGTAGCAATGTTAGCATGTTGTCAACAGCAAAGTGTACTGATATCCTTGTAGGTATATCTGAGCAGGCATGATGCATTAAAGCTATGATTATCAATGAAGTATTGTTTACACCAGTGTTAATTCCAAGACTGTATTGTCCGCCCATGTGCCACTTGGCTGATGTGTGCAGTACTGGCAGCATGTGTTGGTGAGTGGATGGTACGTGTGTGATGTGTGCAGTACAGATTTGCAGGTGTACATTTGTGAACATGGTGGAGGTGCACCGTCTGCATGTATGTGCATAGTGGACACATGGGAAAGGTGACATGCCCTGTATTACACAGTGTTAACATTTCATATTTCCTATTGGTGGCCAGTGTGCATTTCACTACACATATGTTATGACTTGGGTACACATGTGTGTATGACATGGTTTGACACTATGCTGTGGGTGATACTGTTTATAACGGTCATTGTTTTGCATTCTGGTAGTATACATAACCTCAACAGCCTGATTTTACCCAATCGTTAGATGATGTCTTGACAACTGACACACAGATGTAGGATACACAGTAGCATTTGAGTCCTTCTGGTACTATACTATACCAGTAACCAGTGGTATTGCCCGCCACCCATTCCTGGGACCAGTCCTGTTTGGCATGTAGCCATCCCAGGTACTAGCACACACACTAGGGATATTTCCGTCCAGATCTGGTAATGCATACAGTGGCCTACAATGCATTCTCCAGATGAGACACTTATCCTCCACAAGGGTATCATACAGACAGATACCTGTTGACCAGCCCATGCTGTAAAGCTATAAGCCAACTATAGCATAGTCATCCACATTTACTATACATAGCATCCTGACAGTATCACATTATTAGTAGCCCACAACATGTAGCAGAGGTACCGATGTGTACATACAACCACATGTTATCTGTCCTTTGGTATTCACATTTGCAAAGGTATGCTGATGTCCCTCAGTGCATCACATAAGCATGAAGGGGTCTGTATGCATATCCACGGAGGTGTTGTACACCTGTAATGAATGGCCATTATTGACAGACTGTATTGTGTTTGAACATTTCTGACATATACCCCAGGCATGAACCCTCACTCACACTATTCTATAGAAACTGTCATGGGTGTGTGTGACACAGATGACCTAGACCACAGATCACTACAGTGGCTGGCCTTGCCACATACATACATATGTGACCTAAGATCTGAGAAGCAGCAGCACAGACTGTCAATGGCAACAGATGTATTTGTGTAGAAAGCAGACTTCACTCCTATGAACTAATTGAGGTCACATGTACATGTATGCATTTGCCACATAGATAACAATTGAGGTCACGTGTACATATATGTATGTGCCACACAGATGCCTGAAGTGTGCCCCTCAGTGCATCACATAAGCATGAAGGAGTCTATATGCATATCCACAGAGGTGTTGTACACCTGTAATGAATGGCCATTATTGACAGACTGTGTTGTGTTTGAACATGTCTGACATATACCCCAGGCATGAACCCTCACTCACACTATTCTATAGAAACTGTCATGGGTATGTGTGACACAGATGACCTAGGCCACAGATCACTACAGTGGCTGGCCTTGCCACATACATACATATGTGACCTAAGGTCTGAGAAGCAGCAGCACAGACTGACAATGGTAACAGATGTATTCGTGTAGAAAGCAGGCTTCACACCTATGAACTAATTGAGGTCACATGTACATATATGTATCTGCCACATAGATAACAATTGAGGTCATGTGTACATATATGTATGTGCCACACAGATGCCTGAAGTGTGCAATGCACATACTGTTGTTTTACTGATATGTCATACAGTTGTAAAAGCAAAACCTACAACACTTTTATCAACAGTATTACACACACACACACTCAGCAATTACAGGATTAAAACCTCTACCTAACTATGTTATGGTACTAGCAAGATCTGCAGTAATACGACATGCTATATGCCTTACTGGAAGTTTGAATGTCCACTGCTGTATTTCTGGGATACTGACATCATCAGACTTGCCAAAGAGGAGATTACCTCTTTGAATGTGTTTTCCCAGGCTCCAAAAAGGGCACTCCTCTCAAAGGAAATCTCACACACACACACATACATTCTCCACACGCATTCAGCAATTACAGGATTCAAACCCCTACTAAACTATGTTATGATAACACAGAGATACGCATTAACACAATGCACTAGATGCTTTATTGGGAGGTTTTGCCTCCACTGCTGTATTTGTGGAATACTGACATCATCAGACTTGCCAAAGAAGAATCTACCTCTTTTAATGTGTTTTCTTAGACTCCAAAAAGGGCACTCCTCTCACAGGAAATAACACACAGAGCAATTGCAGGATTCAAACCCCTACCTATTTTATGATAGTACAGAAATACACATTAACACGACACACTGTATGCTTTACTAGAAGTGTTCATCTCCACTGCTGTATTTGTGGGATACTGACATCATCAGACTTGCCAAAGAAAACTACCTCTTTTAATGTGTTTTCCTAGTCTCACTCCTCTCAAAGGAAATCACACACACACATACACCCCCCCTGTATTTGTGGGATACTGACATCATCCGACTTGCCAAAGAAGAATCTACCTCTTTTAATGTGTTTTCCTAGTCTCCAAAAAGGGAACTCCTCTCACAAGAAATCCCACACACACTAAATACTTGTAGGATTCAAACTCCTACCTAGCTATATTATGATACGACAGAGATACACATTAACATGATGCGCTATATGCTTTACTGGGAGTTTTCCTCTCCACTGCTGTATTTGTGGGATACTGACATCATCAGACTTGCCAAAGAAGAATCTACCTCTTTTAATGTGTTTTCCTAGTCTCACTCCTCTCAAAGGAAATCACACACACACATACACCCCCCCCCCCTGTATTTGTGGGATACTGATATAATCAGACTTACCAAAGAAGAATCTATCTCTTTTAATGTGTTTTCTTAGTCTCACTTCTCTTACAGGAAATCACACACACACACACACACACACACACACACACACAGTGAGAAATTGCAGAATTCAAACCTCTATCTATGTTATGATACTACAGAAATACGCATTAACACGACACGCTATATGCTTTATTGGCAGTTTTCATCTCCACTGCTGTATTTGTGGTATACTGACATTATCAGACTTGCCAAAGAAGAACCTACATCTTTTAATGTGTTTTCCTAATCTCACTCCTCTCACAGGAAATCACACACATACACCCCCCCTGTATTTGTGGGATACTGACACCATCAGACTTGCCAAAGAAGAATCTACCTCTTTTAATGTGTTTTTCTAATTTTACTCCTCTCACAGGAAATCACACACACACATACACCCCTCCTCTACACACACTAAGCAATTGCAGAAGTCAAACCCCTACCTAACTATGTTATGATACTGCAGAGATACGCATTAACACGACACGCTATATGCTTTACTGGAAGTTTTCATTCCCACTGCTGTTTCTGGGATACTGACGTCATCAGACATGCCAAAGAGGAGATTACCACTTTGAATGTGTTTTCCCAGGCTCCAAAAAGGACACTCCTTTCAAATGATATCATACGCACACATACACCCCCCCACACACACTCAGCAATTGCAGGATTGAAACCCCTACTGAACTATGTTACGATACTACAAAGATAAGCATTAATACGACACACTATATGCTTTACTGGGAGTTTTCATCTCCACTGCTGTATTTGTGGAATACTGACATCATCAAACTTGCCAAAGAAGAATCTACCTCTTTTAATGTGTTTTCCTCATCTCCAAAAAGGACACTCCTCTCACAGGAAATCAGACACACACACACACACTGAGCAATTGCAGGATTCAAACCCCTACCTAACTATGCTATGATACTACATAGATATGCATTAACACGACATGCTATATGTTTTACTGGGAATTTTCATCTCCACTGCTGTATTTGTGGGATACTGACATCATCAGACTTGCCAAAGAAGAATCTACCTCTTTTAATGTGTTTTCCTCATCTCCAAAAAGGACACTCCTCTCACAGGAAATCAGACACACAAACACTGAGCAATTGCAGGATTCAAACCCCCTACCTAACTATGTTATGATACTACATAGATATGCATTAACACAACATGCTATATGTTTTACTGGGAGTTTTCATCTCCACTGCTGTATTTGTGGGATACTTACATCATCAGACTTGCTAAAGAAGAATCAATCTCTTTAATGTGTTTTCCTAGTTTCACTCCTCTCACCAGAAATCATACACACCCCCCCACACACACAAAGCAATTATGGGATTTAAACCCCTACCTAATTATGTTATGATGCTACATAGATACGCATTAACACGACGTGCTATACGCTTTATTGGGAGTTTTCCTCTCCACTGCTATATTTGTGGGATACTGACATCATCAGACTTGCCAAAGAAGAATCTACCTCTTTGAATGTGTTTTCCCAGGCTCCAAAAAGGGCACTCCTTTCAAAGGATATCATACGCACATATACACCCCCCACACACACTCAGCAATTGCAGGATTCAAACCCCTACTGAACTATGTTACGATACTACAGAGATAAGCATTAATATGACACACTATATGCTTTACTGGGAGTTTTCATCTCCACTGCTGTATTTGTGGGATACTGACATCGTCAGACTTGCCAAAGAAGAATCTACCTATTTTAATGTGTTTTCCTCATCTCCAAAAAGGACACTCCTCTTACAGGAAATCAGACACACACACACTGAGCAATTGCAGGATTAAAACCACTACCTAACTATGTTACAATACTACATAGATATGCATTAACACGACATGCTAAGTGTTTTACTGGGAGATTTCATCTCCACTGCTGTATTTGTGGGATACTTACATCATCAGAATTGCCAAAGAAGAATCTATCTCTTTAATGTGTTTTTCTAGTTTCACTCCTCTCACCAGAAATCATGCACACACCCCCACACACACAAAGCAATTATTGGATTTAAACCCCTACCTAACTATGTTATAATGCTGTATAGATACGCATTAACACGACGTGCTATATGCTTTCTTGGGAGTTTTCATTTCCACTAATGTATTTGTGGGATACTGACATCATCAGACTTGCCAAAGAAGAATCTACCTCTTTAAATGTGTTTTCCCAGGCTCCAAAAAGGGCACTCCTCTCAAAGGATATCATACGCACACATACACCCCCCCACACACATTCAGCAATTGCAGGATTCAAACTCCTACTGAACTATGTTATGATACTACAAAGATAAGCATTAATACGACACACTATATGCTTTATTGGGAGTTTTCATCTCCACTGCTGTATTTGTGGGATACTGACATCATCAGACTTGCCAAAGAAGAATCTACCTCTTTTAATGTGTTTTCCTCGTCTCCAAAAAGGACACTCCTCTCACAGGAAATCAGACGCACACACACTGAGCAATTGCAGGATTCAAACCCCTACCTAACTATGTTATGATATTACATTGATATGCATTAATACGACATGCTATATGCTTTACTGGGAGTGTTCATCTCCACTGCTGTATTTGTGGGATACTGACATCGTCAGACTTGCCAAAGAAGAATCTACCTCTTTTAATGTGTTTTCCTCGTCTCCAAAAAGGACACTCCTCTCACATGAAATCAGACACACACACACTGAACAATTGCAAGATTCAAACCCCTACCTAACTATGTTATGATACTACATAGATATGCATTAACATGACATGCTATATGCTTTTTTCCTCGTCTCCAAAAAGGACACTCCTCTCACAGGAAATCAGACACACACACACTGAACAATTGCAAGATTCAAACCCCTACCTAACTATGTTATGATACTACATAGATATGCATTAACACGACATGCTATATGCTTTATTGGGAGTTTTCATCTCCACTGCTTTATTTGTGGGATACTTACATCATCAGACTTGCCAAAGAAGAATCTATCTCTTTAATGTGTTTTCCTAGTTTCACTCCTCTCACCAGAAATCATGCACACCCCCCCCCACACACAAAGCAATTATAGGATTCAAACCCCTAACTATGTTATGATGCTACATAGATACGCATTAACACGACGTGCTATACGCTTCATTGGGAGCTTTCATCTCCACTGCTGAATTTGTGGGATACTGACATCATCAGACTTGCCAAAGAAGAATCTACCTCTTTGAATGTGTTTTCCCAGGCTCCAAAAAGGGCACTCCTCTCAAAGGATATCATACGCACACATACACCCCCCACACACTCAGCAATAGCAGGATTCAAACCCCTACTGAACTATGTTACGATACTACAGAGATAAGTATTAATATGACACACTATATGCTTTACTGGGAGTTTTCATCTCCACTGCTGTATTTGTGGGATACTGACATCATCAGACTTGCCAAAGAAGAACCTACCTCTTTTAATGTGTTTTCCTCGTCTCCAAAAAGGACACTCCTCTCACAGGAAATCAGACACACACACAGTGAGCAATTGCAGGATTCAAACCACTACCTAACTATGTTACAATACTACATAGATATGCATTAACATGACATGCTATATGTTTTACTGGGAGCTTTCATCTCCACTGCTGTATTTGTGGGATACTGACATCATCAGAGTTGCCAAAGAAGAATCTACCTCTTTTAATGTGTTTTCCTCGTCTCCAAAAAGGACACTCCTCTCACAGGAAATCAGACACACACACACTGAGCAATTGCAGGATTCAAACCCCTACCTAACTATGTTATGATACTACATAGACATGCATTAACACGACATGCTATATGTTTTACTGGGAGTTTTCATCTCCACTGCTGTATTTGTGGGATACTTACATCATCAGACTTGCCAAAGAAGAATCTATCTCTTTAATGTGCTTTCCTAGTTTCACTCCTCTCACCAGAGATCATGCACCCCCCCCACACACACAAAGCAATTATAGAATTCAACCCCCTACCTATGTTATGATGCTACATAGATACACATTAACACGACATGCTATAGGCTTTATTGGGAATTTTCATCTCCACTGCTGTATTTGTGGGATACTGACATCATCAGACTTTCCAAAGAAGAATCTACCTCTTTGAATGTGTTTTCCCAGGCTCCAAAAAGGGCACTCCTCTCAAAGGAAATTATACACACACACACCCCCAGCAATTGCAGGATTCAAACCCCTCCCAAGCTATGTTATGATACTACAGAGATAAGCATTAACACAACACGCTATATGCTTTACTGGGAGTTTTTATCTCCACTGCTGTATTTGTGGGATACTGACATGATCAGACTTGCCAAAGAAGAATCTACATCTTTTAATGTGTTTTTCTAGTCTCCAAAAAAGGGCACTTCTCTCACTGGAAATCACACACACTGAACAATTGCAGGATTCAAACCCCTACCTAACTATGTTATGACACTACATAGATACGCATTAACATGACACGCTATATGTTTTACGGGGAATTTTCATCTCCACTGCTGTACTTGTGGGATACTGACATCATCAGACTTGCCAAAGAAGAATCTACCTCTTTTAATGTGTTTTCCTAGTCTCACTCCTCTCACAGGAAATCACACACACACATCCCCCCCCCCTGTATTTGTGGGATACTGACATCATCCAACTTGCCAAAGAAGAATCTACCTCTTTTAATGTGTTTTCCTAATCTCACTCCTCTCACAGGAAATCACACACATACACCTCCCCTGTATTTGTGGGATACTGACATCATCAGACTTCCCAAAGAAGAATCTACCTCTTTTAATGTGTTTTCCTAGTCTCCAAAAAAGGCAGTTCTCTTACAGCAAGTAATTGTAGGATTCAAACCTCTTTTTAACTATGTTAGGATAGTACAGAGATACACATTAACATGACGTGCTCTGTGCTTTACTGGGAGTTTTCATCAATCACACACGCTAAGCAATTGCAGGATTCAAACCCCTACCTAGCTATGCTATGATACTATAGAGATGCATATTAACACAACGCGCTATATGCTTTATTGGGGGTCTTCTTTTCTCCTGCTACATTTGTAGGATGCTGACATCATCAGACTGGACATGGTAATGTGTGCGCACTTTGTTTTCTGCGATCCCAGGAATGAACCATGTGGGTCAGCAGGTGTTAACAGCTTGAACAGGACTCCACAATTCTTAGCTTGTGTGATCTCTCTGTGGACAAATTGCCATTCCTTCATATGACAATACATATTTATATACTGGTTGTTGATTTTGTGGATACAACATGTGTCTGTGATGTTGATAAAGGGCTATTTAGAGTCTATGTGGGACATGTGTAGCTCCCTTCAGTGATGTGCATCCTGGGTGGCTGCCTTGCAAACAGTCTAGCAGGTTTGGGAACCATTATCTGCCCATGATCATACCACAGTTGGTAGGGCTGTGTGTTTGTCGGCTTCCAATAGCTCTGTTTATGACTTCAATCATGATGGACTCAATGGCCTTGCAGATCAGATGTCATTGGCTTATAGGACTATAGTTCCCATGGTCTGTTGTGCACCAACACTTGTGGGGTGTGCCATATGTTGCTGTAACACATTCAACAGTTTCAGATCCTGTAGAGAGGGTGAGGCTGAACAGACTGTTCAGGTGCAGGGTCTGTTTGTTCTGTAGTTCCCTTATGACACATATAGGGAAACAATGTCATCCAATTGATGCCATGCTTTCGGCTTTGGAAGGAGCTGTTTACCCATTCTACATGTGATATCTCCTGGTATAATGATAGGGACATTTGTCAGTGGGAGGTGGGTATGTATGTATGGGCCTGTCTGACAGGATGTCGGCATTGTCAGTCAGGTACAGTTGGCCCTGACTCAGGACATATATGAGTGTACATTGCTGTGTATGACATAGCTGAAGGAAGTGTCATGGTTCTGTCTGGACTCCTTCGCAGATAATCTTTCCAAAACACCAACAAACCTGAGCACTAAACCCCTGTTATACTCTTTTACACACTTAACACCCTACTGATCCCTTTTGATCAGTCAACAGAGAGTATGTCATCATAATATCCTGGCATGTCCAACGGTTGGTTTCGTGTGTACTCTCCAGTCCAGCTGGTGAATATGGGACTTTTGAGGCAATGTTACAACTGCCTTATGTTCACAGACAACCTCACCTCCTCCCAACAAACTCAGATATATGTGAGAGATGCAACTATATAGACAAACAGGAGGCTGAGCTCTCTCAACCCATGCCCAGCACAGTCTATCAGGTGGTAAAGGTAACCACACACACCACAAATCCAGTCTCACATAGACCTATAGCGACAGCAAACAAAATACATGACCACTCAAATACATACTCGGAGGCTCTAAATAATATCTGCCTAAGCAGCAGAAACCTCCTAAGCAGACACCCAAACAACTGCTACCCCACAACAATACCAACATATCACATGGTTCACAAAGTCAGTGTGCCACACAGTCACTGCCCTTAGGGCTAGACAACACACCTACTACACTTGTAATAGGTGACTCTATTGTCAGACATAGTGATGTCACACTCACCAGGCTGAACAAGGAGAAGGACACTTTGAGCTGTCTGTCGGATGGCAAGTTCTGCCACATTACACATGCACTCAGGTCACTCCAAAGCAAGTACAAATATGGCTCCATCATTGTCCATGCTGGTATGAATGACCTCAGACGTTCCTCCCTGGACTACATGACATGAGACATAGAGGAGCTCTATGATCATGTAACCCAGGTCAGTATGACCCTGACCTTGTGTAGCATCTTGCCCTCACCAAGAATGATGGCACAGTATACAGACAAGCTGATCAATTGTAATAGCTGGCTAACATATTGGTGTCATTCAAAGGGGATCCAGTATCTGTCAGCCTGGGATGACATGCTCAACATGCCACGTAGCTTCACTTTGGACAGCTTGCACCTGTCACCCCTGGACTTTTGAATACTGGCTAAGGCTGTTACCACCCCCACAGTGCCTTTTATGGGCAAGGCTCAAAAGACAAACCCATCTCCATAGACAATACAAGGTAAAAGACACTATGGGTAATGCTGATCAACACCTGATGTCTAGATTTCAGAATGCACGCACTCAAGACTCTCCTCAGTATGGGAAATGTTGATATCTGTACAGTAACAGACACCTGGTTTAGGCTCCCAAAAGCACACCAGCACTACCAGGTTATACTTCATATCATGCTTTTTGGCCACAAGATTCAGACCGACCAACAAATTTAGGGGGAGTATCCGCATACATCACAGATACACACACCTCCAGGTTAGTAGCACTGCAGGAAGCATCAGAGACCATACATGTGCAACTAACAGTGGGCAAAACTGCCTTTCAGTTTGTAGCCTGCTACAGACCATCCTACCAAACTCAGGAACCCCACTCACCTTTCCTGGGAACACTGGAGTATATGACGGTCTCTACAGACACTATTATATGGGGTGACTTCAACTACCGAAACATTGACTGGGAATACTACTCAAGCCCCAACACCCTCACTCAATGGTTGCTAGGATTTCTAAACCCATATGCTATGTCACAACTGTTCATCACACCCACAAGAGGGGAAAACATATTGGACTTGATCATCACCAACATGGGGATTCCATGTTCCACACCAGAGGTATGCCCCTCATTGGTAAGGTCAGACCATACATTTATCTCAATGGACATCCATATCCTGTCCCCACCCCCATCCTAGGTTCACTCAGTGAAGAACTTACCAAAAGCAAACGTCACACTTCTCAAAACTGAGGTGGTATCCTTCAAAGACCCTGGGACAGAGGTGAATAATGCTCAGACTGCTCAATCCTTTACAAACACATTCTATTGACATCTACTGAAATGCATGGATCGTGCTATCCCAAATAAAAACAAGACTCACTCCTCCAAAGGCAGGGGACCTAACTGGTGGACCCCAGCCATAAATAAGCTATACAACAAAAGGAGGGGGGCTACTACATGATAGAGCACAATCCCAAAAAGGGAAGGCATCTGTGATCAGTACTAGCAAGAAGCTACGTTCACTCATGAATTCATCTAAGACCCGCTTCAAAAGGTAAATTGCACCAGACACTAAGGACAATCACAAGGCCTTCTTTAGTTATGACATGAACCTGGGTGCCAACTCCCAGATATGCTGTGAGTTACTGCAAAATGGCAATACATACACTGAACCCACAGACATTGCCAATATCCTGGCAAACAGGTTCAGTGCAAATGTCACCCACATCCCCCCTAATGAGCAGATGTCCATCCCAACAGAGTGTAGCCTCCCTGACATCACAGATGATCAGGTGAGTGCTGCCATCTCCAAAGCAGACAACACAGCATCAATGGCACCAGACGGTGTCCAGGCCTGCATCTTACACAAGCTTCATGATGAACGTAACCCTCACATGAAGTCACTGTTCAATGTCAGACTTACTACAGGATATGTACCCAAGGAATGGCATATAGCAACAGTGGTCCCGCTCCACAAAGGTGGTGCCACAACAGAACACAGACACTATTGCCCTATAAGCCTATCTAGCCTGGTATGCAAAGCTATGGAGAGTATCATCATGGAACTCATACACACAGACATTGGGAACCTAGAGACACTGGATCCTACACAATTCGGCCGTGTTGTGGGCAGGTCTTGCCTCTTGAACATGGTAGACTTCTTTAAACAGTTACCAGGTCCATAGACATAGGGAAGGTAGTCCACACAGCCTACCTGGACCTCGCAAAAAAACCTTCAAATCAATACCCCACTTGGGCATCATACATAAGCTCACCAGCTTAGATATCGACACATATATCACAAGATGGATTGCTAACTGGATCAGGGATAGCACCCACATGGTAAGTATTGCTGGTGCCATGTCTGACTCTACACCAGTTACACGTGGCATCCCACAAGGCTCAGTCCTGGGACCTCTCTTGTTCAGTATATCTTTCACCGATGTACAGGCTAACACAGGAGGAATATGGCTGACAATGTTCACAGATGACTGCAAACTGGGTGCTATATTTGACTCTCCAGCTGGCACAAGCATCCTCCAAAAGGGTCTCACAGAGATGGATAACTGGTGCCAGAGCCATGGACTACAGCTAACTGCCATTAAATACATAGTCATCCCCTTTGGGAATAACAAAGTGCCCACACATTACCACATAGGTGTTAATACATTAAGTATGGTAGAAGTTGTTAGGGATTTGGGGACACAAGCAGTTAGTAATCTTTCCTTTGACAATCACATTGCTAAAGTGGTTAGACAGTCCTTCTATATAGCTCACCTTATCCCAAAAGGTTTCACATCTAGATCAAGTAAAGTCATTGTGCCCCTATACTCATCAGGCCCATGATTGGATACAATGCCCCATTTGGGATGTACCTTACCCGACACCTGCAGCAACTGTAATGGCCACAAAAGTACCTCACCAAGTGGATCTGGAGACTCACACAGATGCCCTGTGCAGTTTAGCTAAAGGAATGCCAGCTCTACTTAGTCCCTTACCACCTACTTGGATGCAATCTGTGCCTGTTGTTTACAGCCATGTCCAACACAGAATTAATGGACATGCTCCACCTCAGGATATCCGGATCCCTTAGAGCTACATGCTCCAGGGACTTACACCTCAGCACAGATATTAATAGGACATGCTGGAGGGACACATTCATATCCCAGAGGCTCCCCTCACTCTGGAATGGGATCCCAGTCCTGCATAGGCAGAGCCCCCCACTGACCCCCTACAGGAGACATCTTGACGAGTGGATGGGTGATTGTATGTTTACCCCTGGGATCTCTTCTGGGTCCCTGCTAGACAGAGGCACAATAAACTAAACGTAAAAGGCCTATCTTGTGTGACCTACTATTCACAGGCACAGTCTACTAATCTAACAGGGCTGCAAAAGCCAAACACACTCTGGCTAGGCTTATAAATGCCTTAGGGCAGATAGCCTAGTATCAACCTATGCACCTATGGTAATGTTCGGGATGCACATTGGTTATTGATTACACTGATTGCAGGTTTTTTATCTTCTTTGCTTTCCCACTTTCTACGAGCAACCTAAGTATCTGCAGATCATATTTTATTATGACAGGGTTCCAATATATTATATATGTGTCTGTTGACATATAACTGTGTGCACAAGGCAGATTGGTGAATAGTGAGAGATTCCTCGATTAACACATGCAACTGCCAGATATGTGTGGCCCACTGCTGTACTCAGACATGGCCTAAAAGTGTGTGAGCATGCCCAGTCTGTCCTTTCAGTGTTTTGTTGCCTGACATTTGTGTCATTTATTCAAATGTGTGAGCAAGCCCAGTGTGACCTTTCAGTATGTTGCTGTCTGAAGTCCACTACATTTGTTGATGTGTGTGAACATGACCAATATTAGCATTTATACTATATGTGTGTTGAAAATCAGGTACTATTCTTACTGCAGTGCTCACCTTTATGTCATAACTCGACAGGGATTATGCTGTGACTGCAGAGTTTCCATGAGATACTTTGCATAGACTTATCAACATTTCTTCATACAGGCTGACCAGTGCAACACTGTCATGGTTTAGTGGTTCAGTACTATGACTGTAGTGCACATTATCCTTGGTTTGAGGCCTGTCACTGCTTTATATTTCCATACTGAGCAGAACAGACTGCTTAAGGCCAGTAGAGCAAATATGAGCATATTGGCTTTTGTTCAGCTATGCCCAATGTAGACCAAGCTTGTCCAAAATTGCTCAGTGCTAACCAATATTGCTGAACGTTGCCCAATATTGCTCAACATTGACCACAGTTGTGCTAGTGTTAGTGTGTGCAATTGCTTTACATATACTAAATGGTGATGAAAGCTGTTTAGCACTACTTTATATTGCTTAACACATGGCAATCATGCCTCATGTAGTGCTGCAGGGCTGCCTATGTTGGATGCAAATACTGCACTCCCTATACATGCTTGGAAACAGGGTAGTGTCAAGTTAGGCATCCCTTTTACTATATGTGTGAGTCAGAGAGAGGTATCATTTCCAGGGTTCCTACTGAGCCAGTGTATGTGCTATGCATTTCCTCTTTGCCAAGGTCAAAGCATACTGGGCACACCTCCTTCTGCCTACTGGGGCAGGCTCAGGTTGTTCCTTCTCCGAGTCACGCTCTGCCTGTGATGGCCTTGGCAATGGTGGGGGGCTGTTCGGCCCAGGCCTATACTGCTCCTGCTGCAGCTGTTTTCACAGGATCATATTATGTAGCATAGAGCATACCATGATAATTTGGGTACATACAGTTGGTGAGTACTGCAAGGCTCCACCAGATGTGTCCAGGCACTGGAACTGTGACTTGAGCAGGCCAAACACATGCTCGATTACATTTTGTGTTTGTGCGTGTGCCTCATTATGGCATTCCTGTTCAGGTGTGTGTGCATTTCTGATGGGTGT